>NC_138728.1:14414342-14711842 GCF_965113295.1 Leuciscus leuciscus | reverse complement strand
ACAAACAAAATTCTGTGCATTAATACGCTCAAATTTTTAAAATAAATATATATTATATATATATATATATGTTTCAAATTAGCATATAAGAATGATTTCTGAAGGATCGTGTGACAATGAAGACTGGAGTAATGATCCTGAAAATTATATTTTAAAATATATTCAAATAGAAAGCACAATAATATGTTTTTTGCTGTATTTTGTATCAAATAAATGCAGCCTTGGTGAGCAGAAGAGTCTTCTTTTAAAAACATTTTTAAAATCCTACTGATCTAAAACTTTTGAACAGTAGTGTATATATTTCTGAAGAATTTAAATTTGCACATTATGTATGTCATGGCTGTGTGTCCATTTATTTTTCCAGATGAAAGACTGTAATGTTGTTGCATCAAAGCTGATTCTGATCCTGGATGACCTGCTGTGGGTGCTGACGGACTCTCAGCTCAAGGCCATGGTGCAGTATGCTAAGTCTCTCAGTGAAGCCATGGAGAAATCAGCTGCACAGAGGAAGACCATGCCCCCCGACACCACACAGGTGCATCCCTTCCCAACCACACCAGCTGCTTCAGACTACCTCTTTTTAGATTTTTGCTTCTATTATCCGAGTTATATTTTGGTGTCCCCTACTGGTTCTAACTTTTAATCCTTGATTTTGCAGTGGGTGATGCGTCAAATGTCGTAAATGTCTTTAGTGTGTTATCTGAGCTTTAGATACAGTATGTTTCAACTCTGTTTGGTGTTTTTAGGTAACACCGGCACCCCCCTCAGCCCAACAGGTGCGCACACAGCAGGCTTCAGCCACAGCAGATCAGAGCGCATCCATGGAACGGCTCTTCAACTCTCATGATGTTCGTGAAACCTCACACCACCTCCAAATCACACACTTGGACCTGCATATTTGTGACGACACCAATACCAAGGACAGAGGTACCACATGCCCACACACAATACTGTTAACACCAAAGTGTGTGAGTTTGGTGGTGTTCAGCTGAAATGTGTCTTTTTTTTCTTTTTCTGCAGGAATTAATAAGAGATTAGATGGTGGCGCAATGCAGGTGTCTTTCAGTTCTATAACTGTAGACTATTATCCCTTCCACAAAGCTGGTAAAAATAGATTCTTCCTTTAATAACCTGTTGAACAGGAAGATGTTCAGATTATTAAAAAGAAAATGCCTTTCTTTCTCTCAGGTGAGGGCTGTTTGCATTGGATGCATTACAGCGAGGCCACAAAGTCTCGTGAGACCTGGGTCCGTTCTCTCCTGGAGGAGTTTAAGTCTAATGTGGATATGCTCAAAAACGTAGTCAGTGGCCAGTCCCAGAGCTCCCCTCAGCACGGTGAGAACGCCCTGCCCATTAACACACACTTACTGTTACTGAAAAACTAAAAATGGATCAGTTTCACGCAACCTATCCTGTGTCTGGATCATATTTGACTCAAAAGTCAAAAGAAAGTATTTTCGGACCATAAATATTTTTTGCATTTTAAAGAGTAGGGTAAGGACACACAATTTCGTTACACGCCCTCAAACAACAACATACGGTAAAATGTACAGAATTAGATGTTCAGAAAGTATTTTCGTACCATAAATATTTTTTGCATTGTGACATTATTTTCATGACAATTTAACACATTTTCCCATATTACTGTAATACAAAAAATAAAAATTTTGTTGTGTTTATACATCATAGTATTATTGATTTAGCAGTACATTTGTATTACATTGTATTACATTTATAGTATTTACATTAGTGGATTTATTTAGTTTTTTTTTTGCTACTATACATTTAAAAATACTGTTTTATGGTAATGAGAATCGCTGTTGGGAATAATAATGGCTATTACAATGCATAAAAAGTTCTCTACACATTATTGGTAATGAGAATTTGGGTGCGAAATGTATATTTGCCATGAAAATAATAAAAAAAATGGCTAACTTTATTTTATTTATACGTTTTATTTATTTATTGTTTTTTGGGGGATTTTTGGTTAAATGTGATCTGGACACTGGTTACTTAACAGCTGTTCTTCGTTGATGCATAAATCTGGATATCTGCCCATCCAAACACTATTAAAGGGATAGTCCACCCAAAAATGAAAATTCTGTCATCATTTACTCACCCTCAAGTTGTTTCAAACCTGTATGAATTTCTTTTTTCTGCTGAACACAAAAGAAGATATTTTGAAAAATGTCTGTAACCAAACAGTTGATGGACCCCATTGACTTCCATAGTATTATTTTTTTCCTACTATGGAAGTCATTGGGGTCCATCAACTGTTTGGTTACCGACATTTTTCAGAATATCTTCTTTTGTGTTCAGCAGAAAAAAGAAATTCATACAGGTTTGAAACAACTTGAGGGTGAGTAAATGATGACAGAATTTTCATTTTTGGGTGAACTATCCCTTTAATAAAGCAAGAATTTGTGACACTTTAAGGGCTCTTCTCAAAGACTGTAGGGCACTTTCAGATGACACAGACAACACAGTTATGGGCTGCAGTGATGTTCAAAGTTTTCCATGTGGCCTCTGAGAGTGTAGCAGAGTCTTTGTGTAAGGGCCTTTAGCTAAAGTGTACCGTTTTTAGCTCAGTAGCGCAGTACGGCTAATGTTTATGAGCATATGGTGATCATGGCTTTAATAAAGTCCTTCGAGTGTTTTGCAGTGGTCATTAAGTGTGTCCTGAAAGCAGCTAACACCTGTCCTAGTTTAAGAGTTTTTTTTGCGTAATGGGTTCTGTGTTCCCAGTCCGTCACTCGATTGTCTTAGAGGCGCAGGGTGAAGGGATAATGGTTAGGGAGCTGGATTCAGGCCCAGATGGCTTGTGGCCGCTCTCCCCCACGGCCAACTGCTGCTGGTGTCTGGAGACAGGTACCTCTCTGGTGTGCGTTTGAGGTGCCACACAAACACATGGCTGTGGTTTGTGCAGATGATCCACTGTGATTGTGACTTTTGAGTTTGTGTGTCTCCCACAGGAAAGATCTCCACCAACTCCAGCACTTCCTTCTCGCCTCCATCTGCACCGAGAACCCAACTCATGTCCAGCTCAATTGTGCTACGGATGGCAGATTTCAGCATCTATCAGGTTTGTGTGGATAAACACACACACACACAACACAATTTTCTGCAATCTACATACTCATTCATAAAAAACAAGATCACATAGATTCAAAAATATCATAATAGTGGGCCATATGAGTTACATGCCATAATCCAAGTCAGAAAGCAGAAACTTATTCACTGATAATCTTCCCCTCTGCAATAGCTGTTTAAGGCCATTTCTTCTCAAATCAATTCAAATTCAAATTCAAATATGGTGTGCTGCCATGTGGGAATCAATTTGATGTCATCATTGACATCAAACCAGATGCAACACGGCTTGAATGCTTACAATGTGAGACCTTTTAAAAGTAGTTTTTTCTGCTGTGTTGAAGGTGTCTACAGCAGACCAGCCACGCTCCAGTCCACAAAGCATGATATCCTGCAATAAGAAAACCCTCTATCTCCCCCAAGAGATGCCGGCCATCCATGCCGAATTCACAGAGTACTACTTCCCAGATGGCAAAGACTATCCCAGTAAGACAGAAGTGTCCACATCCATCATTAACACTGACAAGACCAGAATATTCACTTAATATCATTTCAACTCAAGCATTCTCTGAATTGACATGAATAAACTCTCTCCCTTCAGTCCCTTGTCCCAACCTGTACGTGCAGTTGAACGCGCTACAGCTGGTGCTTGACTCACGCAGTCTGGTTTGGCTCAATCTGTTTGCACTGGACCTTCGTCAGAGCTTAGAACAATTCATGGAGCTGTACAAACTCAATGACTCGCAGAAACCTGACGAACATGTAGATATCAGAGTGGACGGACTCATGCTGAAGGTAGAAATTAAATTATGTTTGCATACTTCCAGTGAAATGTGGGTTGCATTGTCTCTTTCAAATTGTGGGTAGCTAAGGTACATCATTTTGGCCCAAATTCGAGGTAACATCACAACTATCTTTCCTAAATTCCCCTGTAGGCACAAAAGAGTTTCAGTTCACTAGGTTTTCATTCTTTGAAGCCAATAAGTTTTGATATTAAGGTTCCTCAGTTCTTGCTCTGAAGGGCCACTGCCCTGCAGAGTTTAGCTCCAGCCCTAATTAAAGACACTTAGGCAAGCTAATCAAGGTCTTCATAGTTAATAGAAAATTACAGGTTGGTGAGTTTGATCAGCGGTTCTACAGGCCCTAATTTGAGGAACCATGCATGTCTTGTCCCATCTTTTTTGCATTTTAATATATAACTCTGTGTTTTAATGTTTGCAGCTGGTGATTCCTGCAGACCAGGAGAAGGCTCAGCCTGGCCAGCCTCGCTCTGTGTCAGTGCAGACCTCTGAGATGGTAGCCACTAACACACGGCACTCTTCTGGATGCACACGATCCAGCCTGGAAGCCCTTTTGCTGGCCTTCCAGGAGCAACCCTTCTTTACCTCTCTCTCTTCCTCTTTTCCTCATGCCCAAAACTCCTCCTCTGTGCTCCATCCGGTCTTCCAGCGGCATGCTCATGAGCAGGATACACGTGTTCATGATGTGTACCGGGGCCTGGCTCCACCATCTCTCTCCACCAAGGCCCTCAAAACACCAGCAGCAACTGACTTGTGGGCTCTGCACTTCTCTCAGTTCTGGGTGGACTATGAGGGCTCACGCAGTGGGCGAGGTCGTCCGACACCTTGCGTGGACTCTTTCCCTCTGACACTTTGGGTATGCCACCCTTCCCGATTTGCACAGCACAACGAGAGACTCAGAGCAGGTGTAGGGTTGGGTCTGTTGCCTCGCAGTGAGTCAGCAGAGATTGCCAATCGTCTGCAGAGGAAGAAACTTCTTAAGGAGTACTACACCACTGATGCGTGTCCAAGCAACACGCCAAGCAATGGTCTCCACAAACCACAATCTCTAGATGGCCTATTCAGTGACTCCTCTTCGTCTCTTTCCCTTGATTCCTCGTCCTCGTCCAGTGAAGTAGACGTGCAGGTGCTAGTGCACGTTCAGAAGCACCTGAGTGCTCAGGTGAGCCATGGGCAGTATATGTTCCTGCTCAGACTGCAACATGCTGTGAAATCTCTGCAGCGCACTTTACAGCAAGATCTGGAGCAGTACGGCTCCAAGCTCCAGGGTCCCACACAACCCTTAAGCGCCTGCGTGGGCGTGCTCATGAAAAGTGCAGAAGTTGCACTACTCTTAAAGCCTATTCCCCAACCGGATTTAAGCACCAGCCCCCTGGACTCTGATGTCTCCCCCTCAGAAAGCAGGACGACTCTAGAAGCCGGGAGTGAGGTAGGCGAGGGACACGAGATACCCTCGGCTGAAGGAGAGGGTACTCCAAACGTAGATCAGCTCCTTTTCGCAGGTACGCATGGCCTCAGCGTATCTCCTCTCCTTCCTTCCTCATCCCCATCTCCTGCTCTGAGAAAGGCGTCTATGGATGAAAGGAGTAGCGTGACATCTGGAGGGAGGGAGAAAGAATTTAGAGAAGGATCTCCTGATGTAGAGGGCAGCAGATCTGAAATCAAAGGGCAACAGAGTGAAACCTCACATGGTGGAACTGCGGTAATAGATCCCATCTCCGACACTTCTTCCAGGGAGTGGAACGACAAGAGTCAGAGAGACAGGCTGCCTCAGTCCATGTCCAGGTATTGCATTGTTTGTATATTTAGAACACAACTAACCATTCTTTCCTGATTGGTTTTTGAAAATTGATAATGGAAGTAGAACTGCATAAAAAACTACTGTCAGGATTTACTGAAGACACGTGGACAGAGTTGTTTTTGCGGCTGACATTATACCGTATGCATTTGTAGGAGTTTCCCGTTCAGAAGTGGGAGGAGAGTATTTAAATTAATCATGCAAGGTGATTTACTAAGGTTTGCGCTAGTCAATTTACTGGTATTTGCGCCATTGTTTAACGCCCCCAAAAAAGCATGTCTTAAACCAGACACTAATTTGCGCTGATCTTGGTAGATTGCATTGGTCATTATGGAAATGATCCGGCTACGTGTACTTTAATTTGCGCATCGTCAGTACATCACGCGCAGAACTTTCCACTCCCATCACCGCTTTTTTGGTTTTGTGCTCTCGCGCTAATTTGCCCTGTTTAGTAAATCTGGCCCTTAGATTTTTACTATGAAGTTTAGATTTTTCCAGTGGTGGACAGTAATGAAGTATTTTTACTTAATTACTGTACTTAAGGACATTTTTCAAGTATCTGTACTTTATTAGAGCATTTTTATTTTGGGAAACTTTTACTTCACTACATTCCAAAGCATAATATCATACTTTTTACTCCACAAGCTGATTCTTTTCAATGAACCTGTTAAATTATTTTAACACAGAAATCGAACCGAATGATTCATTCATTCATGAATTGGACTGATCTGATTGCATCTGTTCTTGAGTCAACAGCTCACTGATTCAAATGATCTAGTTAGAGCGAGTTATAAAATGAAACGTTTTCTTATTTGGAGATCAGTACATATTAAGCATCTGCATAAAAATGCTTATTGACTAGTACTGGCTACTTCACAATTCAAAATAATTCATAACGATGTCAGGCTGAGCTGTAACCTATTTAATCTGTATCTAGTACGTTACCTCAAATCCACCCCTGTACTTTTACTCAAGTACTTGAAATGTGTGCTTCGTCCACCACTGGATTTTCCAGGTGTGTTTGATCAGGGTTGGATCTAAACTCAGCAGGAAAGTGGACCCCGAGGTGCAGAGTTTCCACCCCTGATCTAACCTTTACCTTCACAGACTCCAAATATGAAGGCCACAAGTATGCAAGTATTTGCATCAAATGGGACAAGGCCCATACTGTACAATATATGTAGGGTGTCAGGCTTGGTACCTGACAGGCTAATTCATTTTAAAGGTCTATGAAGTTAAGATTAGAGGTTTGTTTAATATCATCAGCCTTTGAGACACCTTTTCAGTATTCGGCATAGAATTGAATCTGGTCTTCGTTACGGGATTGTGAGTTTTGTAGCTTTGTTTTATAACTGAATGTAGAAGTGATTGCATAAATAATATATATGAACAGAATGTTATAAGTATGTGTGTGTATTTGGGAGTAAAACCCAATACACAACTGCTTCCTTGCTCTGAATGTGATTTATGGGTGGTGTGTGTTTGTTTAATCTCTCTTCTGAAGGAAAGGCAGTTTATCAGTGGTCTCTGACCTCTTAACCTCCACGCACAGCAGGTCTACCTCCTTATATTCCATGTCCAACATGTAAGGCACCCTCTGTAGGACTCTGTGCCCATCAGTGTGCGTGTGAATGTTTGTGGACAAAACCGTGGTATTGGTATTGTGATTGTAGTCATTTCACACTAGCTTGTCCCTTGTAGTGTTGTGCGTAAAACCGTGGACGTGTTCTGACCTGACTGGTGTTTTGATTTTTTTTTTTGCCTAAAAATGTTTTGTTCATGCTATATATATATATATTTTTTTTTTTATCATTCTTGGTGTTCTTTATATTAGCAGCACTGACATGTGCTCATTGTATTCACTTTTTCCTGCTTTTTTTGCATGTACTCTGCAGTGGTCGTTTGATGCAGGGCAAGTCACAGTCGAGTTTCGCCGTGTCCTTTAAGAACATGAAGAAAAGTCCTTCGCTGCAGTCTCTGGATGATCTCTCCATAGACAGCTACTCACTGGAGGACTGTGACCTGCTGGAGAGAGGTACATGCACTCCAGAACACCATGTTTTACTGATGTGTATTCTCTTATACCAGAGCTGTATTACGTTAGTGACCACAAGGGGGCTGTATTGTAACATCTATAGGTTTGGGCTATTGTTGCGTTTCATCATAACCACAAATTCATTCAGATTTAGCGCAAGCTAAACATCAGGTCCAATCGTGATGGGAAAATGATAATTTATTTTTATATGCACTTACACTCTCTCGCTCTAATCAAATAATATGCATGTGTGTGTTTTGTTATAGATGATGTATCGATCTCTGGCTTTAAATACGCTCTAAATGAACAGATTTCCACAGAAGGGGCTAATGTGAGTCTCGCTCAGGAGGCAGATGAGGCCCAGTCACCTGACGCCATCAGCGCTGCCTCACAGAGCATAGACGAACCCACAAAAGACCTTGTAATTTCCTCTCTCCTTTCATTCCTCTTTTCCCAAGTTAACTTTTTTGTTATTCTGAATGAAAATAATGAGATTGTAAGCACATTATCTATGCATCTACAGTGTTAGTAATGTGTTGCTATTTATATAATACCTGTATTGCATGCATTTGCAGGTGTCGGTACTGGTTTTGAAGGTTCACTCGGTCTGCTGTTCTCTGGATCTGAAGGGTGATGACACAGCAGTAGCTCTGGAGGTGGGGCGGATCCGACCCAATCAGCTCGGCAACGTCAGTTTGCGGCAGTATCTTAGCAACCGCAGCCTGGGTAAGACCGTTTGACACCTGTGTTTGTGTGTGCACGCGTGTCAATGTTACACCTGATAAACCCTTGCTGTTTGCGTTTTTTCAGGTTTAGTGTCTTCAGCATCAGCCACTCAGAGTGGTGAAGGTACTTTAAGTGTGTATCTTCATATGTTTACATAGTGTGTGTTTGTGCGCACGACACGTTTGTGAGTGTAGATGCTGTCGGTGAGTTTGCACGAGTTGTGTGTGTTGTGTGATCACTCTCCCAGCACTTTTTGTGTTTGGTTTGAACACATACACTACAGTTTGGGGTCAGTTAGATATTTTTAATGTCTTTGACAGAAGTCTCTTATAACCACCAAGGCTGCATTTACTTGATTGAAAATGCAGGAAAACAGTAATTATTGTTATTTTTTTATTTTATATAAAAATAGAAATCTTTTTTAACTTTATAAATATATTTACTGTCACTTTTGATCAATTTAATGCATCCTTGCTGAATAAAACTATTAATTTCTTAAAAAAAAATATTAAAAAAACTGACCCCAAATTTTTTACTTGATAGTGTACCTATTGTACATATATTCATAAACGACTAGTTAGTGGATTAGTCAAACTAATTGCAAAAAATGTATTTGTCAATTGAGAAATTGAAGCTTCTTTAATATTAATATCTAATATTTAGCTTTAGTGCTTCTAGTAGCAGTGCTTTAAAGGGGTGTTTTATAGACTCGGTACATTTACATGACAATGATGTTCTAAAAACTGAAAAGTTTTTCCTTTGTTTTTTTCACGTACAGACAACAACGTTGTCAAAACAATCCCGGTTGTCACGGATCCGCGAAATTGATAAAAAACGCTGTATTATGCATGCCAGGCTAGTAGTTAGCCAGTAGTAGATGTCACTTTACTACACATGAAACTACGTGCCTATAAACTGAACACTTAATACGCATGCACATGAAGTCACAGTTTTCACAAATTCACGTTTTTTGTAGTCGAAAATGGTATCGGTTTCAAAAACTTCCACTTTAAAACCCGTTTTCAAAAGTTTGCGTTTTCAGTCCCCCCCCAAAACGCATAAAAAGTTTTCAGTTTTTAGTAGGGCTGTTCCCTTTAGAGGACAGTATGGCATTTGCCTATCATCCATCGATCTAAAAAATGGCTTATCGTTTGAAACATGTAAGTAGTAGAAACTTTACATAACCGTTGTAATGTTAACCTAGATAAATGTGCGCTATTATTAGGCGCATAACCAAGTGTTCGTGCGGAGTGCGGAACTGTAAAGGGTTTACTATTATTTGTGTATACTCATAATAACAAAACGTTATGCTTTTGTAAAATATGAAAACCAACAAGATGTGCTTTCTGCCCTCTCGGTCTCTGTGAACTGCAGCGTGTCACTTAAATGAACTGAAACTCAGCGTATAGGCTACTTGCCTTACCGACTTGAAAATATATATAAAAAAAATGTAAATGTCTACTTTTAAACAAACCAATTCAAGTCGAAAACAAATCTGTATGAGGTGCATTTCTTTCCATAGGCGCGTTCACTACATGGAGATGACGAGTCAACATCATCTTCATCTTTGCAGCCGACACTGATTCAGAAAACACTAGTTTATTAATAAACAATTAAAATGTCTCCTTGCTATTTTTTCCGACACATTCATAATCATTACTTTTGCCTTTTTGGCTTTATGTGTGAGCTTAAGCGTGAGACATGGGCTATATTCTGCCACCCAAGTAATTAAATTAATATAAACATGCGATTAGTCGACTAATGGCTTAAATGAACGACTACTAGTCGACTTGAAAAATCTTTAGTCGGGGGCAGGCCTAGTTTTTAGTTGAAAACGGTGTAATGTAAACAGCACCTCAGTCAGTGGACAAGTACTGTTCATTTAAATAAGAGCCTTTTTTTCAGCCGTATAATAAGTTTGTGTGATGTGTGAATTGTAATGGGGCATTTTTCTTGCCCACTGCTCCCAGCTCTTCCCTTTCATCCTCTCTCGCTCTCTTCCTTAGCTGCTCTGGTTTTGTGCTGTCGTTTCTCTGCTGTCACAGACCACTGGGTTCTGCAGTACCAGAATTGCTGGTTCAGGAGACTTTGTACACACATAAACACACACATACTCGCTCTCGTCTTATCTAGGCTGCTTCAGAGCACTGCCTCTTTCCTCTCCAAGCAATAATCTGTAGGCTTTTCCATGCTCAGTTTCTCTTGACTGATTCTGCTAGCCTCTGTTTTTCAGTCCGTTTCCCTGTATCTTTCTCTCACCTGCTCCCATGTTCTCTATTTTCAGTTATTCTCACTCATTCACTTTCCTCTTGCAGAATTCTTGCTGTTCTTCAGTATCTGCATTTAGTAGGGAAAGTGCTGCGTTTGCTTGTTTTATTCACAACTGTTGAAAGATTAATTAAAATGTGCAGCTAGGAATGACAGGAATGATCACTTCTATCTCTTGTAATGATGGTCTTTCCAACTCCACTATTTCCAGAGGACATTGAAGAAATTAACGTTTGATATCACAAACATGATGTGCAAATCTCTTTTTGTTCTCAACTTATTCACATGCACAAAAGCGATGAGATGAGATTTCTATGAGAAATCTTTCAATGAGATTTCTATTCATTACCACAAGCATTGTTGCGCTGACATTTTGGATTCAATGCATAATTTAAAAGCAGCGTTTCAATGTTTTGGATTTGTCTATTTTTAGACTGGTGGCTGTCTCCCGTGTCCCGCTTTCCCGTCTGGATCCACAGCCTGTGCAGCGGGCCCTTGACTTCCACTCATTAGTGATCCCTTGGTTTCCTGCATGTCTGTGTACACATTCATGTGTTCTTGTAGTTCCAAGGCTTATCGCATTGCATGGAGAAACATGGAGTAGATGGTGTTTTCATCATGTGGATCTTCATTATTGCGTGCATTTTTTTTGTAATGGCATCTATGCTTAAGTATTAAGGGGCATTGACACTGACAGAGACCTGGAATCATTCATTTTCAATGAGAGCAGCAGGAACTGTACTTGAGAAATGTTTAACGTTATGCAAATGTGAAGTGACGTGTCAGGCTATCCAGCAGCAGGAACACTTACTATCGACCTAAAATCTCTTTCTGCCTTCAAGTGCACCTGGTAGGCTTGTACCTTCGAGTTAGGCTTTCATTATTATGACTTATTACAATGCTCTCTGAAATGTTTGATTCTGATTGGTCAGTCAAAACATTTCAAGGTCTGTTATTTCCTGATAATGACCATCGTCAATAGCAATGCTATACTATATAAAAGTCTGCTCATCCATGTAACTGAAGCCAGCGCTTCTTTTGTGATGTCGCGTGCAGAATAGCTCTCGCTTGTTTCATACAAAAGGAGCTGGTACAATCTTGTGTCTGAAACAGTTATCGGTTGTATTAAAAAAAATGAAATCAGAGGACTTCGGTATTAATAGTACTGTACTATCATTGTAGCTTTTTAATGGATTATAAATTATATAGATTATTGGTGTAAAATATGATACCATCAATATCATAGATCAGTTTTCCATCATCAACCCATGCCTTACGACATCACAACTCAGCAGCTTGTGTAAGCTAGAATTCTGAGTTTCTCACTTGCTCTGTCATTCATATGCTCAGAAATCGCAATTGCGATATTTCCAAACTCACTTTGTCAGTGTGAACGAAGCATTTCATGGCTCAAAACTGAACAAAATTAAACCAACAAAACATTTTTGACACCACAATCCAAATCTGTGAAAGATGACTTCAGGACATTACTTCATTTCTAATTGTATTTGTTTCTCGCAGGCTCTGGGTCGGGGTCTGACCCCAGCATGGTGTTATTAAATCCAGAGGTGCAAGTAAGGCTGGAAAGTGGCCCGGGGGCTGCTGTTCACTCTCCTCTCGCAGAGCAGAACGGCTTCCTGCAGTGCCGCCTACAGGCCTTCAGTGCCGACTTCCTCATGACATCACTGCGAAACCTCGCCCTCTTCCTGGGGGATGACTCCGCCTCCCAGGTCCTCCCCATGGAGATCGCCATCAAAGATACACACGTGAACCTCAAGGTACATTTAGACATTGTCATATTTCACAACACAATTTGTCATGGCCAAAAGAATGACTGATATCAGTATTATCGCAATATCTATAGAAATTAACATAATGGTATCAGTCAAATTCAACTTTCACTTTGTTTATTTAGTGTTTTCTCTTTTTTGGGCAGTGAAACGCACACAAAAGTGTAGGTCTTGCTTTTTTTTTTGCCGTGTCCTCAACATGTTATATGTGTTTAAATCAGGATGATGGTCCCCGTGACAAAGCGTCAGAGCCCGAAGCCACGCCCATCGCCTTGCATATTCATAATCTGCTTATCCATCGTCAAGATGACGGCTCATTCAGCATTGGACAAGGTTATTCATGTCCCTTACTACTTGTTTATCTCTTCCTGCTCCCTTTTTCACTCCTAATCTATAATAGTTCCTTATAGCGTTTCATTTAAATCCCTCTGGCACATGCATGCACTCTCTCTTTTACTTTAAAGTTTGCCTCCATTTTGAACTATTTTGATATAGGATTAAAGCTCAGGAATGCACGTTCTAAATGCATCCCTCCCCTCTCTCCCCTCGGACAGCTGAACACGCTGCGGACCCAAAGCTTCAGAAGGCGGGGCATGTGAATGACAGCAGGCTCAGTTCTGTCCCTGAAGTTCCTGTAGGTGTGGCCAGTCAGCCGAAAGCCACTCAGACTGCACCTCTGTCACACACAAGCCCCACCCCCTCAAGTAGAGAACAGGTACAATTTGCGATATGTACATTTTGCATGATGTAATGCATCACAGGGTAAAATTGCAGCTTTATGTGAACGTTTTACTTTGCGCCTTATATATAAATGTATGTCTGTAAGTCTTTTTTTACCATGTCTTGGTTTGCCTGTTTTAACCCTCTAAAGCCTGACATATGAAATCATACCCAGAAAAATTTGATTCGTTTTTTTTAAAGGCACACTATGTAATTTTTTACCGCTAGAGGTCGCTTATTCAAAACAAAGGCGTAGCTTGATGACACCTTGATTTCACGGAATCATGGGAGTTGTTGTCTTCACCTCTACAGCCGGTGGAGAATACGACGGGACTCGTGCAGAAATCATAGTCATGGATAACCGGTAATGTTTTAAGGTTACGAAAGCCATTGGAGCGGAACGAGGCCGCTGGAGCGATTGCTAATGAGAGACAAGCGCGACATACGGCTCGAGAGCAGTGGAGCTTTTTTTATGCTGCTTCCGGTCATTTCGTATGTTTTATTATATTAGATACATTTGAGTGTGATGAAAGTTGTTATAATGCTACTCTGTGCGTTCGCTCGGCGGCTACTATATGAGACACTTGTTGCACACTGCAGTGAGCTAGATCGATATTAGGTATGTTAAAAATGGTATTCGCGTACCAAAAATGGTACTTTATTACTTCTTAAAGGTCCCATATTGTCAAAACTGAAATTTCCTAGCTTTTTTCATGATAACAGAGGTTTAGGGGCTATGTAACTACCATATAAGTTTCAAAACAGTCAATCCACAGACAAATGCACACAGCCTACATAAAGTAGATGCGCATTTTCACGAGTTGTGACTTGCACATGTGATGTCAGAACTACTCAGTCACCGTCTTCAGTCACCACCACCACCAATGGTGGGTCACTCAGAAAACAACAGGCCAATTAGAAGAGAGGCTCATGAATATTAAGTAGACAGGCCAAAATCGACCTGTTTTTGGCAGAGCTCCTGAGAAAGGAGCTGTAAAAATATATTGAGATGGTTTTTGGTACTTATACCGCAAATATATATTCTTAAGGACATCAAAACCTAAAATAAAACTTCAGAAAGGTGTACAATATGGGACCTTTAATTAAGAAAACGAGATTTAAACAAAAAGACTAACTGTGTTGAGCTGTATAACAATGATTCGTTTTCTGTCGATAAATGTATCCAAACAGTTGCTCAACTGTCTAATAAAACACATAATATATTAAAGCGTCGTTGGTGTTTTCATGGTTTCTACAAAATAAAACCGGGAATCGAGGGTAACGCGGGTAAGGCGACGCACGGACATGGTCCGTGTCCTGGTTAAAACTGCTTATTTCTCTGGATTTAAACATTCTTAGAAACATTTGGGATAATGTAAGTACACAAATCAACAAAATATATAACATCGTTCTGGTGGTTATTGGATATTTTAATCAAAAATCTTACATAGTGTGTCTTTAAATGAAAGTTTATTGAACCTTTAGACAAAATATGAAAAAGAATTAAAAAAAGTTTAAAAAAGTGCGTATTATATTTGATACATCAGACTTTTATGTGTGCAATTTGCAATTTAGTGCAGTTTATATGACTAAAAAGTAAAATGAAATTATGATAGCTTGTAAAGTCAGTGAGATCTTTATAACAGTGTTACAAACAGACTTGCATAAAATGCAAATAAATGTCAGTCACTTTATTTCTTCCAATAATGTCTTAAGATGATATTTAAAAGGTTTGTTTCATGATCAAAGCGCTGTCATTTTTATTGTGTGTGCAAAACATGTAATGCAATGCAATTACAATGATGGTTGAGAGATAAACATACAAATAAATGTTCCTTAAAAGCATGTTTATCATATTTGATACAACATTTTAACATGAACACATTTAAAAACATTTCAAAACCCTGATTAATATTTATAAATGGACCTAAAATGATAAAAAGATGACCCCTTTAACATCAATTATACAATCGCAATTATCTTTCAAGCAAAGCATCCAGGCTGATAAACCATAAACACTTTTGTGTGCCAAGCTAATGATCTTTTCCATCCACACAGCTGCTCGTGGAGGAGAATGAATGCTTGAAACTGGAGCTGTCCAAAGCCAAGATGGCGCTAGCGGAAGCCCAGATGGAGAAAGACTCTCTCCAGCATCAAATGAAGAGTCTCAAACTCACCAGCGGGGGCAGCAACAGCTAGTGGCAGTGCATGTGTGTGTGTGCATACAGGACAGACACTCGCCACAGGGGGGCAGCAAAGTGCTTGGAGGGGCCCGGCGCCGGAAAAACTCTAAACCCTGCAGCCGATTGGAGAATGGTATGTGTGCCGTGAGCTCTCACTTCACTCGGGAACCAGACTTTATAATCGGTGGCATCTGCTCTCAAAGAACAGTGTTCTTTACTATAGTGTACACACAAAGCTTCAGAATCAGAAAAAGTCAAGAAAAAAAAAAACACTTCGGACAGCCTATGGAAATTTCACTTTCTCTTGATGTTTTGTTGCTCTCTTCCTGTTTTTATTATTTCTTTCAGTTCATTTCTTTGTGTCTGCGAGGTCTGCAGATAGACCCCTTAAATGATCATGGGAAAGTGTAAAGGGGTGATAAATGCACATTCTTTATCAGTTTTTCTTTCTCTCTCTCTCTAACCAATCATACACAGTGTTGCAGCACATTCCACCCTTGACCTTTAACCCCAGGACAGTCTTACACACTGTCAGGGTGTGTGATGTTGAATGTCATATCTTTGGAGGAATGTCTTAAAAAGTTCATTTGCACTGTTTCCGAACTCTTTTGTTTAACAAGAATTAAAAAAAATAATATTTAGCAACTAATAAATTTGTGTTTATGTATAGTAATTGTGAAATACAAGAATGTTTTTTTTGTTTTGTTTTAAATAAGTGCGATTGAATCGGTGTAGGCAACATTTTTACAATTCATTCTTATGTTAGTGTCTCAAAAACTGTAAAAATGTTTTCGGAATTATTTATGTTCACGAACACACTACAGGATTTGCATAGCACAAGTTGATTGGTCTTACTATATGAACAGATGTGTTGAGGTTTGCAGGTATCAGTTCAGTATTTGTAACTAAATGCAGTGTCATTCCATGTTTGTCTTTTTAGTTGAACATTTGGACTGCAACAGTCATAATAGGAGATGAATTATTAATTTACAGGTGTTTAATTTACTCTGAACTTGGAATGTTTAGCCTTTGCTTTGTCACATTGTTGATCTGATTACCAGCATTTCTGCACAAAGAAAAAACAAAAACAGAGCTGGATGATGGAAAACAGCTCAACATATGCATTTATGGGAATTCTAAGAGGTTGTGTTCGGTTGGCTTTTCTTATTTATGCTTTAAAAGAGAAAAGCCTATCTAGTTATTATGGAATACAATGAATGCAAAAATGTTCTTTGCTCTCTCTCTCCTGCCCTTGTTTTTCCTCTCGACAGCGGCCTCTACAAGTGCCTGTGTCTGCACACCTTCTCCAGAGGTTCTGCTTGATTTTTCTCTCACATCTCGTTCTCTAAATGAATGTTTTGATGCTCTTCACAACTCAAGCTTCCATCTGGAGAACATTTTTCAGATGTTTGGACTTGAACATTGAGAGCTGGATGACAAACGCCTGATTGTAGGAAACCAAAACTTTTCTTCTGTAGTACTAGGCCTCACCCCTATAACACTAACCCCGCCTCAATATGTAATAGACACGCCTCTTAGAGATGGAGTCCCGCCTCTTTAGCACAAATGATGAACAATGATGCTCAATCATGCAAACTTAAGAAATTATGATTTCTTGTTACTGTCAGAAGCTGCTGAAGTACAGAGACATGAAATAAAGCTTAAAACATTTTATTCATGGGTTTCAGCTCTGCTCTTTTTTTTGTGATAATAAATGATGTTCCATATTTCATATGTATCAGATGTTGTCACACATGCTCTCAATCACATGCTTACCTACTTAAAAAAAATGTTTACCTCATCATTTTATACATTTGTTTCCTTTTTATTCAAATATCATAACTTGATCTTAACTTCAAATGAAACAACAGGCTTCTCTGTTTTTCATGAATCAATTTCACTGTTGTGAATTGATTGTACACTGTTGGATGTACGTCACAATACTATGTTACGATGGCGAATTCGTATGATGCGAGTCGTACAAAAACGCATGATTATTAGAGATAAATATATTATAAACATAAAGGTCCACCCCTAAACATGTCCGTCATTGGGATGTACGAAGACGAACGCATGAGATCGTACGCATTCATTCGAATTAGCCACCAATTCACCAAAATGTAAAATGGTAACGAATTTCAATGAGATTGTATTGAAAGAAAAGATCTGTCGCTACTTCTGTAACATTGCGACCTTAAACCATGTTGCTTTTGTGTGATGTTTTCCTTACCTTTCGCATTTTAACTGGTATCCAGTAACTAGTACGATTTCTAAAAATGATGAAATGGGAGCTAGACTGTGTATCATGCTTTTACTTCCACAGTGGTTTGACTTCTACATCGACTTGTGACTTTTTGGGCGATGAATCACTTTTGCTAGGTGCTACTTAAAAGGTCACTTTTCCCCTGGGTTTCCTAAAAAAAGGTCTTTCTGTCCGTGTAATCTCAGTTTGGTTTGGCTTCACCTTCATACAACCTCAATCTCATGTGGTACTCTCATGAATTGCAAAGCCAGGCCTTCAAGTGTGTGTGTGCTCGCACTTTATGCATTGCCTATTAAGGCAGATGAATACTGCTCTGTTTGCTGCTCTATGGAGGAGTTTATTCCTGGAGTTCGAAACTAAATAGACACTGAACACCCGCTTGTTTTTGTGCGAGTAATGGAGAGCGCTTGCACACAACTGCCTCATAAGATCCGGTTGTTTCTGTTTCTTGGCAAAGTCGAAATGATTCTGTCCAACACCCAGTGGGCCTGCAGCTGCCTCTCTCTCTCTCTCTCTCTCTCTCTCAAACACACACACACACACCAGATCATCTCTTTCATTTCTTGTGTTCCTCTTCCAGTATTTAGCACTGTTTTTTTCCCTTTCTTCAAGACTTCACAGCTGAACGGCACAGGAAGTAATGCTTTGGAGATGTTAGCGAAGTAAACAACACCCTGAGAAAACCTGTAATCTGTGTTCATTCAGTATTTCAATACTGTAGCTCAGAAATATACACGCAAAGCACAGTGGTGGTTCCATGGAATAATTATGGAATTGGATTGTGAATTTCATGGCAATTTAGTGTATACCATTGTACTGAATGATTACCAAATCGAGGGACCATAGTATTTATATTGATCAAGGTATTTAATGGTGTTTATTGCAATCTGGTTAATGTATTTTATACGTATTAAGCTAACAATTGTTGATTCCCGGAACATTCCGTGAACGTTATTTTATGCTTGTACAATGAAACCTAAAAATAAAGTTTCTAGATAGAACATTATTATTTGGTTCCCCAAATAATAACCAACTAGAACAAAGTACTAACATTCTGTTTGCTAAGAATCCCAGCTGTTTGTTTTTTCAGTTTCTACAAGCTGCAATATTGGCTTAATCCGGTTATGACAATTGTAAAGTCTTGAGTATGAGAAATGCTTATTTCAAATAGAATTTATTATTATTAATTAAACATGTTTACATGAATCCCATATTCTATTCCATGTCCATATTCTTGTTCATGTGTAGAATAAATACAGTTGATTCTTGATTGTCCCCAAATAGAAGGTTACAGAATATCCTTGCAAGACAAGAAAAACATCTACCATGATAGTTACCTTGCTGTATCATATCATGGTACATTACCATTAGTAGTAGTATTACCATCTCCACCATAGTAAGGTGTGTAAACGTTCCTTAAATCTGATATGATATCTTCTCGTGTGCCAATGAACTCAAAACAAGGTTACAGTAACAGGGTTTCATTGACTACACGCCCAGCCAGAGCAGCTCTCTCCTCTCGTAACGAAAGACTGCCATATAGGAACCGAAAGAGAGAAAAGACTGATGCTGGGCCGCCCTGCTGTCGGTACAACGGCGCGCGCACACACACACACACACACACACAGAGAGAGAGAGAACAGCGTGTGTACGGTCGGTGACCGAGAGCGCACGGACAGAACTGCTGCTGGTGAGTGTGCTTTAACCCTCGTCTCCAGGCAACCGGCCCGTCTGGAGGACCGAATCCTCCCGTTCAGCTCAACTGCACCGGGACCGCGTTACAGTAAATATCCGGTGCATCATTCCATCATTGAGCCCCGGTATGGACTAGCGGCTTTATTCGTACAGCAGCGCACGGCGGAGCGTCTGTTTGTCGGTAACATGCTGCAGAAATACTAATAGGAAACCTCGCCGTTCATTCCGGATTGTTTTTGTTCTCGTGGATTAAACTTGTGTCCGGGATGGGGAAGGAGCACGAGCTGCTGGAGGCGGCGCGGACCGGGAATGTGGGGCTGGTGGAGAAGCTGTTGAGTGGGAAGAAAGGATTGCTGGGCTCGGGCTCCGGCTCCATACCTCTGCCCGGGTTACTCAGGTATGAAAACAGACCGTATCGGATAAGTTTATTTCTGAGTGTCGTCGCATAAAAGGGTTTTCCGGGAGCCCACCGGTTCCGTGCTGTTTATCAATACAGACAGAGGGATTGCAGTTGCTTGAGCAATGCAATACATCACACACACCCACTCTAGGCATCCCCGACCCACTGCGCCCCTCATACAATGTGTGTGTCGGGATATATGGGAGACTGTTGAGACACATATTTTGTTTCAACGTCTGTTACTCAGTGTTCTTTTGCGCTGCATATCTCAAATTTTGATATGTCATTCACATATTTGTCTGATTCAAATTAACGCAGTTTATAAATCCACAACTTTTCCATAAGCTGTGCACATTAGTGTCAAGTACAAAGAGTGCTGTTGTTTGTCATCTTAATGAACACTAATAGACTTTAATTCTGAGAAAATCTCACATGTGTCTCCTCTGGGGTTTCAGAAGAGATCGCCTCCCAACTGTGCTTGGGTTTGCCAAGACAGCAAAGTCTGCTGTCAAAAGCCTGAGATTATGGTATTAAAGGGGATAGTTCACTCAAAAATGAGAATTCTGTCATTATTTACTCCCTTATGTCATTCCAAACTGGTATGACTTTCTTCTGTGGAACATAAAAATATGATATTATAGATGGAAGTATAACCAAAACTGTTTTTTCTTTCTTTCTTTTTTTCAATCTGGTTACCAACATTCTTCAAAATGTCTTATTTTATGTTCCAAGAAAGTCATACAGGTTTGGAACGATACGAGGGTGAGTAAATGATGGCAACGTGTTCCATTTTTCTAGTTCATTGAACCGTCCCTTTAACCCGAGCATTTCTCAATAAATACTTCCCAAAATGATCTGGGCTATACAATGATCTGTCCACATTCATTTCATAGCTCTGTACCAGAGGGGGCAACGGGACGGGAACATGATGAGGGGGGCCCACCACAGTCCTTTCTGATATAGCATTGGGCCTGAAGCCCACCCATAAAAATGTTGTCCCAGGCCCCATGAAAATTAGAACGACAGCCCCGTCTTGCATGTCTCATTTTTATGCCTCCTAAAACATTTTAGGAGAAACTTTTGAGACTAAATAGGTATTTAAAGGGGTAGTTCTCCCAAAAATGAACATTCTGACATTCTGTACTTGCCCCCAAACCTGACTTTCTTTCTTCGTTGGAGCACAAAAGAAGACATTTTAAGAAATGCCCATGTAATGATTAGTCCAGTGACCAATTTTGGACCCCATTGTCTTTCATTATATGGATAATTATCTTTTTTTGTTGCAGTACATAACAGGGAAATCATATTCGTATCTCAAATAACAACAAATAAACAAAATACACTGTCAGAAATAGGGGTACAGTAGGAGTCCATTTCTGTCCCCCAAGGTACAATCTACACTAACGTACCCCATAGGGCTTATTATTGGACCTCAATGTACATATATGTACCTTTTTGAGGGTCAAAAAGCATTAAAATGTACATATATGTACCATTTCTTTTAAAGGTTAAGGTACAATATTGTGCCCTTTAGGGTACAGCCCCAGTGACAAGCCATTGTACCCCTAAAGGTACAATTATGTACTTTATTTTCTGAGAGCGTAGAATAAACAAATAGTAGAATAAAAACACTTTTTAAATGAATCACATCTTTAAATAAACTCATAAAGCATTAACAAATAAATTAGGGATGACATTAGAGAGTTTAATTCAAGAAGGAATAATGGAAAACACAATGGAGATTTAAACCGTTTTTGTTTATGAATGAAACATTTAGTAAAAACAAAATAATGACGTTGGTAACATTTTCAAGAGATAAATGATCAGGGTTTTCATTATAAAACAAAGCCTATCTTTGAGAACAAAGGATTGGATTGTTTCTGAAGGCTAAGAATAACTTAAATCAGCCCAGAATTTATAAAATGTATTATTTGTTTATTTATTTTTATTGGACAATATCATTAGCTTTTTTTGTGTGTGTGTGCAATTTGTTGAATGCTGTTATTTATAACCAGTTGGTTAATGGAGGTTTAATGAAGCGTCATAAAAGGACAAAATCCTTAATTCCTTTCTTTCAGAACAAACTTTAACACTCTGCATTGTTAGTAATGAGTGATTTCTCCAGTATAGCATGTGTTGCTTGGCTTGTGTGTGTTGCATCCCTCTATGGTGTGTTTTATCAGCTGTTCTTTATGGTTCTCTATGATCCCGGGAACATGTTATCTTCACATCAGTATGTAAAATGACAAGTGTGGAGCAGAGAGAAGCAAACGTATGCTTGGGGAATGGCCAGGCAGAGATGGGGGGAAGGGCACCTGGGAACGACATGCCTGTTCGCGTCTGTGTGAGCTTGTGAGCGAGAGAGGCCGATCGAGCAGAGAAGTGTGCCACCCGGCTCAGACATCAGCCACCTCGCTGGTTAAAACAGCGAGTACAATCAATGCCGCGCATGTGCTGCCGGGACAAAAGATCCCTCTCCCTGCTAATCGGCATTTTTCCAGTGAAACGGCTGACGTAATCTCGCTGCTCCTCTGATTTAGGGCGCAGAAGACATATTCTGTTGTTTTGTGGTGAATCCTTATGGTTTGTGTGGTTGGATGGTGGAAAAGTGTGTTTGTGTTTTTCTCTTATTGGGTCAGGACTATTGGCCGGAGGAATGGGACAGTGTGGGACAGCGCGGGGTCTGGCTCTGTCCATCTGTCCACAGTGCTGGAAGTTGTGCCGTTATCTCACAGTTAGTGATGGAGCATCGCCCCGGGGAGGTTTCACATGGCCTTATCTGAAAATGAGGACGGCTCTATGACAGGTCAAAGGTCACTTGAAGAAGTTGAGAGATGTGATTATATTCAGAATGGAATAGATTTTTTTTTTAAATGATAGAAATTCACATGACCTTATTAAAGTGAATATGTGAAAAAAATTTTTTTATATATATATATATATATATATATATATATATATATATATACATACATATATAATTATGTTATTAAATGTAAATTTCCAAAGTATTTTTAATATTTAAAAAAAATTAAAGTTATTTTTAGGGATGCACATATGTCCACATAGGGACCATACCATGTCTGTTTGCCGATATAGATTTTTTTATTGATCATTATAATGATTGGATATTTAATTGTATATGCTAAGTCCTCCTATTTTTTACATTTAGATAACATTTGCCATCAACTAACGTTCATTTAAAGTTAATCTTTAATATTGCTGTTTAATATAAATTTGAGAAAATCTCACAAATATACATTTTTATAAAGTACATTATAATATTGTGATGTCTCAATTCACTTGCAGCATTTAAAGCGACTGGCTTTATTTATTAGTAGTTTTTATTTAGACAAAATAGTTAGCAATTTTAATATCTTGAAATTTAACAAATGAATATGACAAATATTAAATAACTAACATTTTATATGAAATTAATTATACGTTTATTGTTATCGACCAGAATTTTTATATCAGTGCACACCCTAATTATATATAAAACACATTATCTTTTGGCAGATGTCAAAATCCCTGCTGTGATCACTTTTATTTCATTATGCATTGTCGATATTAAATGAGCATTGCATTGTGAGATACAGTATTCTGTGCAGTGTTCTCTGTTGTGTGCTGTAGTAGTAGTGATTCAGATATTCTATCCATGCTGTCAATGTCCCTTTAAGGCAACTCAGTTTTCACAGCGGTCATCTTGTAAACGCCCCAGGCTGCTCATTTCTATGTTGATGATAGGCATACAAATAAAGCATGTTCCAATGACATAGGCTTGTGGCTCTGACCTCTGACACACGCATACTCTGTTGCAAGGGGGGACGGGACTCACTGCTGTATGATCAATGTTTTGTGCCCTCATAGTGCTAATGGCTTAGCCCATCAATAATGACACGGTGTGAATGCTGCATTAGGCAGCACTGCACTTAGAAACACATGATTTCAAATGATACATTCATACGCTCATTGCTTAATATGATAATGATTAAATAAAACGCATAGCAATTATTTGTCTCTGAGTCAAGAATCGGCCTTGTGAGGCAGTAGTAAGATATATTTTTAAGTCTGAATGCTATTTTCCCCCCCATTTGCTGTCTTGATAGCATCATGGATATAGAAAGCATCACTTACTGGCATTGATTCAGCATGATGGATATTGTGATGATGATGTTGGTGATGTTGGAACAAGATCCACTTGGCTACCAGTCACTTTGCTGATTGCCTTGTTGTCTAATTTGAGTGGTCATTGAGCATGTCGAACATGCTTTGCAGACACACTCCTGGTGTGAAGGTTGTTCCAAAAGGTAGCTTTAGCTTAACTTAAAGGCCCACTGGAGTGCCTTGAAATGCGCAGCATCATTCAATGTGTTGACGTCATTTACACTGAAACAGGAAGACAGAGCGGAACATATCGAACATCCTCTCCTTTTTTAAAATAGCCGATAGCGTTTAGTTTACATCACAGCTCGGCCAGAGCCGTTGAGCTTGTTAAACCCACAGTTTCCTCCTATTTTCCTTCTTATCGCTTTAAAAAATAGCATTCTGTGCAAAATTCAGATGGGTCTGATACATTTTGTGGACTGCGCCAACTCGCTCATATTTTCAGCTCTGTGCTGTTGTGTCTCTGGATATAGGAGATTGTATACGTGCTACGGGAGTTCGTGTGATACTAATCGCGTGTCTGAATCGTTCCCTGAATTGAAAATAGTAAATGTGTGAACAAGTGACCAATTTTAGCCACAGCTTCAGCATCATTTGTAATGTAGGGGGCGGGACGCTTTAGATTCTATAGAGCTTTTGATTGCAAATGTTGTCATTTTTTTGGAGCACACTAGCATAATAGATAACGGTAAGGCTAACATATTCATTCTAAAAGCCAAAAAACTTACATTTCGATTTCATGGGGACTTTAATAATGTTGGCATCTAATGGCGCTTTTCCACTGCACAGTACCAGCTCGCCTCGACTCGACTCAGCTCGGCTCGGCTCGCTTTTCGCTCCGTTTTCCATTGCAGATAGTACCTCCACAATAGTACCTGGTCGTCATAGCGACGCCGCAGGATACTGCCGTGACTTAATCTTTTACGCGAGACGCGCGAGACACACCCGCTACCCACACACACAGGACAATGGAGGAAATCGAGTGTATGCTGTTTTTGGATGTTTTTGTTTTTGCTGTTTTTTATTCAGAATACTCCGTCTGGCGCGTGCAATGATGACGCAGTGAATAGTGACGATTCTCTCTGACCAATCAGCAGTCTGCCGTGTTTTCACGTCACATTTTAGTATCGCCTCAGCTCGCTTTAGAACCTCGCCGGAGGTGGTACGAAAAAAAGTACCTGGAAGCAGGTACAGGTACAACTTTTACACAGTGGAAAACCAAACAGAGCCGAGTCGAGTCGAGTCGAGCCGAGGCGAGCTGGTACTGTGTAGCAGCTAGTGGAAAAGCGCCTTTATTCTAAGGCAGCATTGCATGTGCTCTTCAATAAAAGCCAATCCCAGCGTGCATTTCAACAAAGTGGAAAAGGTGAGAAAAATTTTGATTCTAAATTTCATTCAATACAAAAAAAAAAAAATTAAGAAAAATACTATAAAAGTTAATTGAACACATATAAACTCTTTTTAAAGCTATTTCTGTGGTGCATGTATGTTCTATCTATATATAGAGCTAGAGCTATATATAGATATATAGATCAAATATAGATAGATAAAAAAAATAAGAAAAATACTATAAAAGTTATTTGAACACATATAAACTCTCTTTAAAGCTATGTCTGTGGTGCATGTAGGTGCTATCTATATATAGAGCTAGAGCTATATATAGATATATAGATAATATAGATATATAGATAGATATATAGATAAAAAAATACTATAAAAGTTATTTGAAAACATAAACTCTCTTTAAAGCTATTTCTGTGGTGCTGCTGCATGTAGGTGCTATCTATATATAGCCGCCGGGAGGCTGGCTGGAAGACTACCATCTACCCAGTGGAGGTCGGATGCCGAGGTTTCCTCGGGTTGTCAACCATACGCCTCTTGAGGGAAGCAGGAGTGACCGGAGGGAGGCTAAGGAGGGCAACAAAGGAACTGGCAGAGGAGGCAGAGAAAGGTAGCTTTTGGCTCTGGCTGAGGAGGAAAGATAGGTGTTGGGGGAAGAACATCTAACCCCAGACAACAGCTGCAGGGAGAACAGCTATCAGCTGCAGGGGGTGACAGGGAGACGTCCCTGTCACTGCTCCGCCACCAGGAGACGTTCCAGAATTAAAGGAGCGAAACGTTGGTGAATGGTGGTTTCTGGCTGATGACCCTGCAGCTGACCCATGGGCACTGGAGGAGGTGCGACAGGCAGCAATGCCCAGCAGGTGGTAACATCTTCCTGTGCAATTACTGAAGTTCTGGCGAACCCAGTGACTACTGTGAATAGGGCAGTTGGAGTCCAGGGAAGACTGGAGGACAGCCAGGAAAGACTGGATGGCAGCAGGGAAAGACCGCACCGGGAGTGGTTGGCTAGTTACCTAACCCACTAGTCTTTTGCGAGAGAGACACCCAAACCTAACTACAAAGAAACATAATGAGAAACAACCCGCGGGCCCTCCGAGAGGTGGGACGAAAGATGGGCCCAACAGGACAGACCACACGGTGACGACGGCAATGAACATGGACAACGAGAACACCAGAACTCCAGTAAATGAGGAGAAGATCCTCCGAAAGTGTGCATGTGGATGGGAGAAAGTGACCACGTTTAGAGGCTTACGGATCCACCAGGGGAAAGCAAGGTGTGGACAGAAAGGCCAACAGCAACCTTGCACTGTGTTAGCAGGTGAGACAAGAAGGACCAAAAGCCAGGGAAAAAACCACAGAGCCGAAGGACCTAATGTTGCTGAAGGCATGAGAGTCACAGAGGAAGGCCCCCTGGTGGAGGCTGAGCCTCCACGTGAGCATGAAGGCCCAGTCCCCAACACGTTAGACAGAACAGAGCCAAATGCAGAGACCAAAGAACCAGCCAGAAGGAGCAAGCTGAAATGGCCGAAGTCAAATGAAGCAGAGGCATGGCGCAATTTGGACTTGGACCTGATCAGGACCCTAGAGGGATCACTGCGTGGAGGGGCCGAGACTAAGCTTAACCAGATTGGAGACATAATATACCAGACCTGCAAAGACAGGTTTGGCGAAATTGTCCCCAAACAGAGGACCGCCAGGAGAGAGAAGGGAAGGAGGGAAAGGGAAATCCTCCAACTTGTGCAAAGGCGTCGGCAACTCCGCAAGAACTGGAGGAAGGCAACCCACGAAGAGAGAGAGGGTCTGAAAGTCCTGTGGGAGGAGGTCCGGAAAAGGCTAGCCGGGCTTCGCAGAGCTGAACGCATCCGCAAGCGCAGCCAGCGGAAGCAGAAAGAGCGAGCCAATTTCTTCAAGGATCCCTTCAAGCATGCCAGACAACTACTGGAGGAAAAGAAGAGCGGCAAGCTTGAAACTACCAGGGAGAAATTGGAACAGCATGTCAAAGAGCAGTACAGTGATCCACAAAGGAGCGTCCCTTTAGGAACTCCAGGATACGTACCCCAGCCGGCAAAGCCAACAGCTGAGTTCAACATCACGCCCCTCAAGCTTAGCGAAGTCAGGCAAGTCGTGGAGAAGGCAAGGTCCTCTTCCGCACCTGGGCCCAATGGGGTCCCTTACAAGCTCTATAAGAACTGCCCCAAGGTACTAGAGCTGCTATGGTATCTGATGAGAACTGCCTGGAAAAAGCAAATCATTCCATCTGAGTGGCAAAGAGCGGTAGCAGTCTTCATCCCCAAGGAAACGAACTCCAAAGACATTAGCCAATTCCGAAACATTGCACTACTGAACGTAGAAGGAAAGATCTTCTTCTCAGTGCTAGCCAGGAGGATGACCAACTATCTGCTCGAGAACGGCTATGTTGACACCAACTGCCAGAAGGCAGGAGTTCCAGGTTTCCCAGGATGTGTAGAGCACTCAACTATGATCTGGGACCAGATCCAGAAGGCCAAGCGGGAGAAGACCGACCTGCATGTCATCTGGCTTGACCTTGCCAATGCGTACGGATCAGTTCCGCATCAGCTGGTCAACTATGCCATGGAATTTTTCCACATGCCCACCTGCGTCAAGAACCTGGTAGCTCAGTACTTTAGCAACTTGCAGATGTGTTTTTCCCTCCAGGATTTCACCACCGGATGGCAGCGGCTCGAAGTAGGAATCGCGATGGGGTGTGCTATTTCTCCAATACTGTTTGTTGCAGCCTTTGAAATAATTCTCATCGGGGCAAGGCAAATGGTTGGGGGGATCAAACTCCCAACCGGTAAGAGGCTTCCTCCACTGAGGAGTTACATGGATGATGTCACCAGCCTCCTTCAGACAGCAGCATGTACATCAAGACTGCTGAAGAGGATGGACGAATTGATGTCATGGGCAAGAATGAAGATCAAGCCCTCCAAGTCCCGGAGCTTGTCCCTCAGGAGAGGAGTCAGAAATGACAATACCATCTTCGTCGTTGGAGGGGAAAAAATCCCACTCCTATCAGAGCAACCCATCAAAAGCCTGGGGAGGCAGTACACTGCAGATCTATCTGACAAACAGATGGGGAAAACTGTCATGAAGCAGCTCTCTGACGGATTGGCAAGGATCGACCAAAGCCAACTCCCTGGGAAGTATAAGGTCTGGTGCTACCAGTTTACACTCTACAGGAGGGTAATGTGGCCCCTGAAAATGAGTGAGATTCCCTCATCAACCGTAAGTAAGATGGATGGAAAAGCCAACTCATTCATCCGAAAGTGGTTGGGGCTGCCACGGTGCCTATCTGAAACAGGTCTTTTTGGAAAAAACATGCTGCAGCTGCCACTGCAGTCTATACAGCTGGGCTACATGCAAGAAAAGACCAGGTTGGTTCTCGAGCTGAGGGAGTCCACAGACGAGTCAGTAAGGAACGCAAATGCCAAGGTTCCTACTGGCCGCAAGTGGAATGCCCAAACCGAGGTCGATCAAGCTGTCGGTCGGCTACAACACCGGGAGATCATGGGCAGAGTTCAGGCAGGAAGAACAGGGCTAGGATGGGGAGAGACGCCACGCTTTTGGTCCAAGGCCAATCGCAAGCAAAGGAAGGAGATGGTGGTAGCAGAGGTGACGAGGATGGAGGAAGACCGCTACAAAATCAAGGCCGTGTCGCAGGGTCGACAAGGAAGCTGGACAACCTGGGAGGGAATCATGAACCGGAACATCAGTTGGTCAGACGTGTGGAAGATCCCACAGGCAAGACTTAGCTTCCTCATTCGTTCAACCTACGACACGCTTCCCTGCCCTCGGAACCTCCACCAGTGGTTTGGGAATGAAGAATTCTGTGCACTCTGCAATGCCCCCAACGCAAGTCTCCAGCACATATTGTCAGGCTGCAAGATCGCTCTTTCACAGGGACGCTACAGATGGCGCCACGATCAGGTCCTGAGAAAGCTAGCCGAAGTACTGGAGGAGTGTCGACAGGGTAGCAAACAACTACCATCAGCAGAGGACCCCATCATCTTTGTGTCGGAAGGAGGGGTAAGGAGAAGCACTAGATCAAGAGAAACAGCAAGGCCCTTCTCCCCCAACCAGGAGTGGAGCATGAGGGTTGACCTGGACAGGCAGCTCCGGTTCCCCACGGAGATAACCACCACATCTCTCCGGCCAGACATAGTGGTGTGGTCAACCAAGGCAAGATCGATGTACCTCATTGAGCTCACTGTACCACTGGAGGAGGGGATTGAGGCCGCCTTCGAACGGAAGAAGGCGAAGTACTCAGAGCTCGCTGCTGAGTGCCGGGAGGCTGGCTGGAAGACTACCATCTACCCAGTGGAGGTCGGATGCCGAGGTTTCCTCGGGTTGTCAACCATACGCCTCTTGAGGGAAGCAGGAGTGACCGGAGGGAGGCTAAGGAGGGCAACAAAGGAACTGGCAGAGGAGGCAGAGAAAGGTAGCTTTTGGCTCTGGCTGAGGAGGAAAGATAGGTGTTGGGGGAAGAACATCTAACCCCAGACAACAGCTGCAGGGAGAACAGCTATCAGCTGCAGGGGGTGACAGGGAGACGTCCCTGTCACTGCTCCGCCACCAGGAGACGTTCCAGAATTAAAGGAGCGAAACGTTGGTGAATGGTGGTTTCTGGCTGATGACCCTGCAGCTGACCCATGGGCACTGGAGGAGGTGCGACAGGCAGCAATGCCCAGCAGGTGGTAACATCTTCCTGTGCAATTACTATATATATATATATATATATATAGTATATATATATATATATATATATAGTGTCCAACACAATAGGCTCTACGATATAAGCTATTGATTTCTGCTATAATTATGACAAGGCGCTCTTTTTTGCATTTTTTTTTTTTAATCCACAGAAAGTGTGAGTATTGATATATTAATTTACCGTGATTCATTGTGATTTCAGAAGTATCATGAATTCAATAAAATAGATATTGAGGGGAACAATATTTTATGTTTTTTATCTTATTATTTATTGTTTTATTATTTATTATTATTGTTTTTACTATATTATAATATTATATAGGCCTAAGTTTACATATTTTATGTGTTTTTAACATTTCAATTTAGATTAGAGTTTGATTGTTTTAATAATAATTTATTAATTGAATGTTAAGTTTCTGGGAGCACTTTAATTCAGTTACAAGGAAGCTCCCTATGTAGGCAGCGAGGGAGATGTATAATAAATATACATTGTTTTGAGGATTTTTTTCTCTCAAAATAAATGCATCATACTGTTAAACATAAAATAAACGTGAGGAAGGACGTGAAAGACACCACTAAACTTGATTAGCAAATGTAGACTGTTTTAACTTGGCCTTAAAAACGCGACACTGGGGATGGGTTCAACAAGCAATTTTTCTGAGTGTTTTACTTTACAAACTGGCTAACCAGCTAAAGCACAATCCACTAATTAAGACACTGCCCCTAAATCTTGGTTACCTTATACGAGTCAACCACCACGACACTTCCCTACTTGCTAATACTATGAAGAAAGCAGTTAGCATCTGTTTTCTGTCTCGGCTGGTCAGGGGCAGTCACGGATTCGGCATGTCCCTGCGGTTTATCAAAATAAACATTCAGAACCATTATCCCCCGTCTTATCAGGCACAGAAACAGACCGCTGAGCGACACAGACTGCAGTGCCATTGAGCGCACCATATTGAGCCCTGCACACTTCACTGTCAGAGCCGCTTACTAAAAACATGGACCGCTACCAAACCTTCTGGTCTGCTAGTGTGGAGGAGTGTTCTCAGATAGAGAGAAGGACGTTTATATATCACTATCCATTAAGAGACGAGTAGACGGGGGGAGGAAGGGGTGGCGTATTGGGGTCAAAGGTCAGAATTGTGGGGAATGGAGTGTCGAGTAGGTTTGTCTGAGACACATTCTGCTTCTAAGTGCTCTCTTGAGCGTGATCGTACATAAATCACACTGTGACGGCGAGTAAGAAAATGACCCTTTCCGTAAAAGTTTCACTTTGCATAATGACTCAGCATGGGAACCAGACGGTGGCAAACTAGCCTCATAGAGTCAGGCTTATTGACATGGTCCGTCTTGTGTCTTATTCTGGCTAAGTACAGCCTTGTGACTGTCATGTGAATCGGCCAGCCATGTTTTATTAACTTTTTATGTGATGTTTAGCGTAAATCTAAAATGCGATATACCACAAAAATTTACCAGTAAGCCATAAAGTTGTACAGTAGCTCAATCAAATAATACCGCAACAGCCTCTGCAATAGTTTGCACGGACAACACAGATGACAGTTGCATGTTGAAAGTTTTTGTCCGTCAAAAATAAATAAATTATTATTTCACAGTAGTGCTGTCAAATCTATTAATCGTGATTAATCGCATCTAGCTTAAAAGTTTGTGTTTATTCAATATATGTGTGTATTTATATATATATATATAGGCCTACAGTATATATACGTGTGTGTGTGTGTGTGTGTGTGTGTGTGTGCGTGTGTGTGTGCGTGTGTGTGTGCGTGTGTGTGTGTGTGTGTGTGTGCTATTGAATACCTTTTAAAGAATCAGTGTCAAAAATCCTGAAAATCTACTGGTTAGTTCTTCCTCAAAAGCTTTCATTGTAGCAACACTGTACCATGTAATACAACTTTGTTTTCCAATGGACCAGTGTTGTTACTGTTAACTAAAACTAAAACTTCACTTACTGAAATAATTCTGACAAGTTAAATGTTGCCTTGTCAACTAACTGAAATCAATATATACTGGAAAAATGCTAAAATTACTACAACTGAAACTGAAATAATAAATGAAAGCTAAATAGAAAATAATTAAAATGACAAAAGCTCAATTTTTTTTACTAAAACTTAAATTAAATAAAAATAAATAAATAAATAAAGAACTAGAATTTTTTTTTTTGAAAAATACTTAAATAATACTAAAATAACACTATAGTGGACTGATAAATCTTTCTACTTTTAATTCAGGAAGTTGGTCAGGCAGTCCCATTCAAGTACACTTGCAAGTCTTCATTTGTAAGTTGCGTTGGATAAAAACGTCTACTACTCTAAATGAATAAATGTAAATGATATGCAAATTTCAGAAAGCTCTTGTAATTTTTGTGTGCAATTTGCATCAGATAATAAGAGGAAGATGTGAAGACGTGCCATCTGAAATAGAATTTTGTGGAAAGTAACGTGTTTATTTATGTCATTAGCATGCTAGCAATGTTCTTGAATAGAGCAGATCAGGAAGATGTTTTTTCTTCACTTTCAAGCTCGCTCTACCTCAATATAGACATGCGATCAGAGAAAGCTCATGCACAGGAAGGATGTTGTTTCAGATGTATTTGTCAGTAAGTAAATGGACAGAATAGTGTGCAAATATGAGTATAAACATGCTATTCACCAGTAAAACTTGAAAGCTTGCAAGTTCTTTCTGTAGTTAAGAAGTCTGATGGAGACACCAGCATAACAGCATTACAGCATGGGAACCATCATCCAAAACACACTCTTTTCATCAGGGGCCATAACACACATTACATGTAACATGGTATCCTGTTAAGAAATTTGTTGCAAACATCATTCACAGTCTCAGCACTTTTCTTAGGTTGAAAGAGCTTTATAACAGCACTGCATAATAGGGACCAACTTTTAAAACACACTATTTTCCATATGGGACGTAACACGTGTTCTGTTGGTAAATTTGATAAAACCATTAATTTTTAATTAACCATTTTTTTCACAGTTTAAAACCGCTTCATAACAACACTGCATGATGGGAATCAACTTCCAAAACATTCTTTTCAGCAGGGGATGTAACATGATGTGTTACATGTAACATATGATCCAGTTAACACATTTGCTGCAAACTTTTTTCACTCTCCCAACACTCTTCAATCTTTCACAGATTAAAAGAGCTTTGTAACAGTATTTCATAATGAGAACCATTTAAAACACTCTCTTTTTAGCAGGGGGCGTAACAAGCGTTACATGTAACACGCTCTCCAGTTAACACATTTGTTGCAAAGATCATTCACAGTCTCATCACTTTTCACAGGTTAAAAGAGCTTCCCTCCTGTTCCCTGATCAGTTTAGCTGTTTCTCCTCGAGCTGTGGCTAGAAGTGTTAAGGCTAACTGCTCCGTGGAGGAAACCCATCTGTGCTAGCGTGGCCTTGATTCGCTTAGGCTCTGTGTAATGCTCCTGCCAGGGATTGTTCTACTCCTCGGAGCATGCTTGCCTTTTGTTTGAAAAGCTGTCATAAATCAACCTCTCAGGCCCTCGTCCTTTAGCTTAGCGTAGCTTATGGCCTGGCGTTTTCTGTGCTGATGAATGGCCATCACAGTTCTGTTTAGATGAGTGTCCTCCAGGCATTAGGGATCAGATAGCTTGTATTTCCCATGGAAAGTTCTCAATCACATGATCAGACATGTGACCACTGGATTAGCAGGCTTCATGGAGATTTGGGTTGAAAATACTAGTGTTCCTATGAAACTGGACATAACAACCCAATATTAGACTGATTTAAGTGCCACTAACTTCACAAATTCACAATTTGAAGCATACTTTTAAGTTTTTTAACTTTTAATCTATCCATCCATCCATCCATCTACAGGGTTCCCACAGGACTTAATGTGGTGACACATTTCAAGTGAGAGCAAGGTTACATCATGTTACCTCGTACGATACATTGTTACAGTTTTGCGTGTGTGAACGTCATGGCAACGTACAACACAAAGTACCTCACGCGGGAAACACTTAACGTAACGCGTAAATGTGCATAACTAACTTAAATCAAGCAAGCTAGTATGCATCTATCTATCTATCTATCTATCTATCTATCTATCTATCTATCTATCTATCTATCTATCTATCTATCTATCTATCTATCTATCTATCTATCTATCTATCTATCTATCTATCTATCTATCTATCTATCTATCTATCTATCTATCCACTGAATTTTGAATCGACAACCATGAGACTTTTGTTGGCAGAATGCCCATGTCTGCTCCTACATAACCTAGTATAACCTACATACCTGGCATATCTGACATTCTGAAATCACAGGATCTCATTAACAAAACCATGTATTTATGTAAGGTTGTTTTTAGTGTTTTATAAGGACCAAGAAAGTATGGTAATACTGACCTTTGACCCTCCATCTGGAGAAGTATGTGTGAGAACACATTACATTTTACAAGACCCCACAAGATGTGTCTAATTTAGTCCTTCAGCCAGGCGGCAAGACTTGGTATAGAGAAAGTCCCTCTCATCCTTTTTGTTGCTTGTCTCTTACAAATCCCCCATCTTATCTTTCAATCCCCCCCTTCTTTCCCCTCTTCCTTTCTTACCTCTCTCTCTTTTCAGTTGGGATCTCAATGCCATTGGTAGCAGGGCTTCCACTGAAGTATCGATCAGCTTCTCTCTCTCTCTTCTCCCTCCTGATTGAAGCTAAGACTCAGTTTACAGTCCCATTAGAGGCCTGGTCAGCACTGCCTGCCAAACAGAAGAGAAAGACAACGGGTGCCAAGAGAGCTCAATTACTCTATTCCTCCCTCACACTCTATCACTCCTTTCTCCTCTTTTTCTTGATATATAAACACACATATGTTCTTGGAAGCCTTTTCTGGTTGAGTCTCATAATGAAATGTCTATATTTCAATCCCCCCAAAAAGATGAAGATATATCTTGCATAAAGAAAATAAGGCTTATTATAAGTCAATGTCAATGAAACATTTTGTCCCCCAAATTCACATTTTCATTACCATATTACAATGATTCCAAACCACGCGGTACTTAGATATTAAATATATATATATAATTTTATTATTAAAACATTTTTTTTTTTGCTTTGTTAAACCTATAAAACAGAAATTGTGACATAACATATTAGGGATGTCCAAATGTTAATTAAAATTATTATTATTATTATTATTTGTAAACGCCTTAACACATTCAATTCCTATTTATTTGATCATTTTAAATATTTGTTTATAAAAAAAATTAAACATTTGTTTTATTCAAATCAACAAATTAAATTCAGTAAAAAATTATAATAATATAAATTATTACAATTAAAATTGTACTTTACAATTAAAATATGTACAGTGACAGAATGCAAAATAATCTTCTATTTATTCATCCTAAATATAATTTTATTTTCATGTTGGAATGAAATAACACCCATATATTTCTTATAGTCTGACAGAAGAATGTTTCAGTCCATGAGTACAATCCACTTAAAGCGGAGTTAACACCAGCTTACTGGTGTAACCCAATTAGCATTGAGTTCGACATTAGCAGCTGGTCATGCTCTCGGGATATGTGTGTCCTGAAGATTGCAGAGTCATGTTTAAACGGATGTATGCATCTCTGCTTCAGAGCTTGTCCTGTGTACAGTACGCAGCCTTGATCATTGTCCAGTGTTTGTGCACAGCCAGAGGATGTCCTAGTGATAGTGATGATGATGTGTTGTGTGTGTGAAATGACAGTCCAGGGTTACCGCAGTATCCCATGATGTTATTTCCTTCCAGATGAGCTGGTCCAGTACAGTCACACACACACATGCTGATAATGATTGCTCAATATAGAAATCACAGGATGTTGGGATAGTTCTCAAAGATGTATTTACATGTGTGGAAATGTTTAATTTAAAAAAGACCTTATAAATTCCAACTACTCCCAGTACCACCAAATTCTGCCTACGGGAAAGACAGATGTCTAACTCTCTCAGATCATCTGTGTGATGGGAAATGTTATTGCATCAGAAGTAGTAGTGACTAGAATAGCACAGGACATTTCTTGGTATATATTTAGTGTTTTAGCAGACCAGTGATACACTGAATCCTCAACTGTATTTCCTCATGCCATACAACGCACATACTGTACAGTGTACACACACATCTGCAACATGTTCAACATGAACCAGCATCTGTATACCCGTGAGAAAGGTGCTGAGAAGAAATGTGTAATAAAATGAGCTGCGTTTGAATTCTGATGTGAGAATTAGTGTTAGTGACATTTAGCTTTTGAACCTTTAAACTCACAAAGATCACATTAAAAGTGACTTTTCTTTGTCTGTGAAGCAATTGTGGGGGAAATTTTTTAAAATTTTTATTCAGGGTTGGAACGATTACGATTTATTTTATTTTATTGTATTTAACTAATTTTAGAAAGTAACTCATCTTTTCATAAACCAGTGAAAATATATAGACATATATAGGAAATATTTTTATATATTAAGATATCAACATCTTAATATAGTATATACTGTATATATATATATATATATATATATATATATATATATATATATATATATATAAAATGAGTCTTTTTAGTACCTTTGTGCCACCATTCTGACTTTTCTCCTTATTAATCTATATTTTTAAATATTATTTATTAAAAATTATTCCAAAAAATATTTTACGTTTTTTAAATAAAAGAAATAGCTTTGAGCCTTTGATTCTGTGTCCATTAACTCAAATACTCGAGGCTCATTTCCCAGTTAAATTCCTGCCTATACACTTAATAATAATAGCTTTTTTCATGGGTCCTCAAAGCCCAGAACACACTTGTCTGTGCGTTTGTTTTTTGGTCCGTATCTGGAGACTGGCATTTACTGCAAGGTCATAGCTGGTGCTTGTGCTATTTGTCAGTGATTACCAATAAGGGAACAGAGACTCATGGGAAAATCTGAATGTTGTGTGATTTGTGAGAGTGCTCAGACCTGCTTGTGAGTGATATATGACTGTTCTTCTCCTCTGTTTTTACACTGCCTTGACTGGGTTACAGAAATGTTTATGAGTTGTAGTATTGATGGGAATGTGTGGTTGGTCAGTGTGGTTATGTTTATTTGCTGTAATCTCAGTAAATCATAAATATTTACTCTTGTAATGAGCAGAAACACTGACCTGTGAGTAGTGAATATGGACATATAAACTATATGACCTGCATGCACATATCAAAGACACACATTCACGTTAGTGCTCCCTTTTCTTCCATTAGTGTGTGTGTGTGTGTGTGTGTGTGTGTGTGTTGTTATCCTTCAGTAGGTTCATATAGAGCACAGAAGACTAATCTCCCAGGCCATTTGAAACAAATGAGCCATTCTTAACCAGTCACACACAGTCTGAATCTCAAAATGTCTCTGTCTGTATTCGAAGTGGAGACAAGCCTATTGCATACTTCACATGCAGTCTACACTGTATACTGCCTATTTTAAAAAATAGTATGTGAAACAGAATGCAGTATGCAACAATAAGTTTCAAACAGTAGTAAGCCTATGCTACATGTCTTATGACCTCATTACGCAGCATAATTAATTCAGAAAGTTTATGTAACCCATTTTTTTTTGTCCATTTAAAAAAAAAGTATTCATACAGTAAGTAAACTATTCAATCCACTTATAAATAAGCAGTTATTTTTCATTTTTAAAGGGGTCATGAACTGGATTATTCTATTATTTTATAATGTTTCCTGGGGTGCCCTTATAATGTTATAATTTAGAAACAAAAGGCATTTATCCTATCCTTTAGCTTCTGATTTGAATGCTCTGTTTGAAGGGGTGTGTCTGTGTGAGACTTCAGTGTAAACGCCCACTGCTGTCATTGGCTGACATCTTTGCATATGAAATAGCCAGCATTACATGTGGAACTCTCACAAAATTGCCAATAATATTGCCAGAATTGCCAAAGAAAGGTGCTAATGTGCCTACTATATACGTACCTGTCTAATGTATATGAGAGCATGTTTTGTGAGAGAATGTGTTGAGAGACGTTTATTCTTTGTATTCTTTTGTAGTCCAAAACAAATTTCCCTTCGGGGACAATCAAGTATATCTTATCTTATCTTAAAATATTTTACAACGTTTTTACTATTACAGCTATCAAGATTAACGAATCGTGGAAAGTTATAGATGTATTCCCATCACATGAAAGGTTGCAGTGATGAGCATTGAACAGATGACAGATTGACAGTTGATCGCTTGAATGAAGAGATTTCATCATTGTAACGCAGTTTCTGCACTCTCATGAATGCTTTCACCAAATACCAATGCAAACATGATGTAAATACAGTAAGAGCTTAGTTTTGGCAAGTGGCCAGATAAACTTGTGCTGTGCAATTGGAAAGGGAGCTTTCTTTGATCACAATCTGTATGTAATATAATCACAGTTTAAATAAGATTATTTTCATTCTACTTAGAGAAACGATGTTAAGTTGATAGTTTAGTCACTGGCTCGAGTTACTGATGCATAAACAGTATTGAACGATTTTCAGAGATAATCTGTCTAAACTTGAATAATTAGGTTATACATCAGAAATCACTGATCACAGATCAGGCATTAGAATAAACATGGTTACTTACATGTGTGTGGCGTTTGCTGGCAGATCCATATCATAAAAGTCTGTTTGCAAAGCCTGCGCCGAAATTGCGACTGATTCACCTAATAATCCACAGTGAAATGCACCGAATACAAACAAATAATGCACTGCTGAGACATTCACGTTGTTGAAGAAAAAAACAACAACACTTTCCTAGCATTAGGATCCGTTGGAAGGTAATGGTATTGATCCTGTGGCAATCTTTTCTTGTTCTCATGTAACTATATTCACTAACGCTCCAGTGGGCGGGGCCAAAGACGCGGTGATGTAGACGTAGGCGTTGATATTCTTCTGCAAAGGCGGTCTACAGCTGCCCTGTGACCACTCTCAGAAGTCTCCACTTCTCAGATCCTGTCATTTTCTGGCCTTGGTTTCAATAAAAGCAGTTTTTGGAATAACAAGGACGTTTTGAGATTTGAAACTTACAGGATATTTTTATAGTATAACGACCTCTTAACTGTCAAAAGATCAAGGAAAATTTGAATTCTCAGTTCATGACCCCTTTAAATGACTTTTTGTTAAAAAAAAAGAAAAAGAAAAAAAGCATGGCAACAGGTTTTGAAACTGACTCAAGTCTCTTTTAAATAATAACATTCAACATTTGCACAACAATAAATCAAGCATCAACTGATAGGCCGGATGGTGTTACGTAACCTGGAAAATTAAACACTGAACGTTCCACAAACGAGACTCAAAAAATGGCCTGCAATCTTTTTGAACTCCCAGGGGAGAAATTCTTGTGTATTTTGACACACATATGTCATAGTGTTAAAAGGGTGTTGTTGGGTTCAAACCTTAGACAGTCTGATCATCACATAGTGAGTCAAGAAAGAGATGTTAAAAGTCACGGTTGATATTGCTGGTCTGATTCGTCACACTGTAAATGGAAGGTCATATTGAAGGCGTAGCACAATTGGCAAATGTAGTAGCAGGACATGTGGGTATTCTATGCATACAAAATCTGCAAACTGTGCACAGTATAGATACTATATTTAATAATGCTGAAATGGTAAAATTAGTTTGGTAGTATGCAATTCCGAAACATGCCCTCTCTCTCTCATGAAGTTAATAGCATGTGTTGGGCACTTTCACTGTTTTTTTGTAGCTTTGTGTATGTTGTGTCTGTCTGTGTTCATGTGTGTGTTCAGAAGTTAAATGCTGATTCTCTTTCTCCTATAGTTGCTTGTTCATTGATATGGCTGCTTTTGCTGATGTAGTCGAGTGTAGGCAGAGAGAAGAGTCTGAATATACTGTATAATGGCATTGGACCCACACACACTCAAAGTAATTCTCATAACCACTGACGACGACCACACACTGTACATCCCTAGTGCAAATTTAAATAAATCACATTATTGATTTCTCATGAATCATTTGCCATATAGATTGTACTATGTCATGTATTTATGTCGGGGTTCGTGAAGTTATCTGTGACCTAGTCTCAGTCTCAGGCAGACTTCCCACGGAACACCCACAGCACAGTATTATAATTTTTTATTTAATGTTTTTGAAAATTAATACATAAAGTAAAAAAAATATTTTTTTGCCAGGTTGTTGAAAGCACAACTTTGTTTGAGGCAACTTCTTAGCAAGTAAACTATAATTATCAACTAGTTCTCCATGTTGGCCAGGTGATCTCTTGCTGTTTAATGGTATGACTATCTGTGACTTTATGAAACAATCGGCTGATTTTCCCGTGTTTTATTAAGATGTGAGTAGCAGAAGAGAAATGACTCTTTTTAAACATTGTGAAATATTTACGACCCTCAGAGCACAATGAAAAATGAAGACTATTTCATTTTTCAGTGGTCTTCTTTTTTTCTCAGCCCCATTCATTTTAAGCACACATCGAAGGACAATTTCATAGAGGTTTAGTGGCATATTGAACAAGAAAAACTACATGAGAGAGATAGAGAGAAAGAAACTTCGTACAAACTTCTGTGTCCATCTGTTTTCATCACACAAACATCACCACTGAGAGAATGAGAGATAACCCAGGGATAGAATGAAAGAGAAGAAAAAACTCACTCTGTCAAAACCTACTATCTGTCCAGTGTCTAGATAAAACTAACTACAGTCTAGATCAGTGGATCTCAGATGGTTTTGCTTTAAAGGTGAACTAAGTAACTTTTTTACCTTAACCGAAACAGCTTCGGAGTGATTGGAATAGTTATATGACTTTTTTCGGGTTGAATGGTGGTCGTCTTGCACCCCCCAAGCGCCTGTGAGCCGAAAAACGACCCTTGCCGCCGGCCGCAGCGTCAGGAAGTATCGCGTGATATCAGGTCTCGCGATGTAACGAATTGCTTTACGGCAAAAAAATCTGCTAAAATTCTGTCATTATTGCGCTCCCTCGCGCTGTTCGAACCCGAATGAAGAAGACGTTTTAAAGAATGTCCCATCTGCTTTGATGTCGTTGATCTACTAGCCTCTGGTATCTGAGAGTCGCCAACGAGTTTTTCGAAGTTGTCAAATATCTATTCCGAAGCTGTAGGGGGAGCTCTATAGAGAAACCTGCGAGCAAAAAGCGAGAATACAGCGAAGAAATTCCCGAAACTGCATAGCCCCATAGATATCCATAATAAAGGCTAGATGTCTCGTCCGCGCTGCTGGCCAATGGAGGTCGACGTCCGCACACGGCGGCCATCTTGCCACAGGGAGCTCGCTCACTGTAAAAAAAAACATTGTGTTTTAATGGTGCATGTACTTCTAAATAACCATAACTTGCTAAATTTTCGACCGATTTTCAAACGGTTTGGTTTGTTATAAACGTCAGAGATGTAGTTATGACACTGCATACATATGAATAATTAAGAAAATCTGCAATTTCAACATGTTCCAGCGTTCAGAATTATAGCCACGTTAATAACGTTTGTAAGAAACCAAACCGTTTGTAAATCCGTCAAGATTTCAGCGAGATAAGAGGATTTGTGTTCGTGCTGATCACTCACCTTACTTCAGATACCACAGAGCTCGCCAGAAAGCTTCCCTGTGGCAAGATGGCCGCCGGTGATGCCGGAAGAGACTCCACCTTAAGACATCTAGCCTTATCTATGCATAGCCCTGCTTTAAGACCCAGAATTTACATTGAGCATCAAGTGGCGACTACAAAACAGTACCATATTTGTTTTAAAAAAGTACAAAAGTAAACACAAATATCCTTAAACATTTAAATGTATTAGGGATGCACAATATATAAATACTTTATCGTTATCAGATAGATATTTATTGTTTAATTTATCGGTTAACCTGGGATATTGTCGATATTGGGTATCGTACTCTCCCTGCTTATTTTTTTGTATTTTATTTACATTTAGAGAACCTATGACATCATGTAATTCTCACTTATAGCTAATCATAAAAACACTAATAATTTAATCTTTAGCAAATCTCAAAATGAATATATACTTTTCATGCTGTATATTATATATTATTATGATGTTTAATTTTAATTGTATCATTTAAAATGATTAATTTCCATTTATAGAGTTTTATTTTTAACTTAAATTATTACATAATTTTAATATTGTTCATTTATTGGTTATCAGGCATAACATGAAAATAAATATTGGCTTATTGTCAGAATTTTAATAGTAGTCCATCCCACTTATTATAGATCAGTGGTGCCTCACTGAAATGTATTATTTTTAAAAATATTTATTTACATCTTTTATTATTTATTTATAGCCTATATAATATTAATATTTTTAATGCAATATTAATTTTATACTATCACCTTGAACTGAAATAGGTCCAGTAATATGCTTTATGCATGCAATATTATGTGGTTAGTTGCATTTTATTGTGCATTTAGCTGTGTTATCTTTCCCTGTAGTCCTAATAGACCTTCAGGCCATTTTCTGGGGTCATGACCCGCCAATGGAGAGGACTAGCTGTGTTTTTCTCTTTGTGTGTGGTTGAGAGGAAGACAACCTTTGCTGACTCAGAGCGCCAGAGCTGTGATCCCAGAAATAGGGCACAGCTGGAAGTGTAGGGCGTACGTGTCTTTTGTTAAAGAGAGGTAGATGCTCTAAAAGAGTATTCCCAGACAGGATTCTGGATGATTTAGCTGGGAGCTCCTCTGTCAGACTAAAGCTCAGATACACACACTTCGCATATAGAGAGAGACCCCTCTGGGTAAAACCCAGACTGCTTCTGTCTGAGAGGAATCACTGCAGCTGAAATCATATTTTGACATGGAATGAACAAACACAATTGTGATATACTTTTCAAGATTTAAACTCATTATTGTTTAATTTATGATTGAGCAAGGTGGAGATTGTTTATTCACACATATTGACTAAAGCCACTTTATGTAATGTTTATTCAATCACTTATCCACCATAGCAATGTTTTTGAATTATCTTATTTTGGGGGCTTTTCTCCTCAAATATTGATATATTCGATTAATTCTTTGAGAAATCATGTATTTAATTTGATTGTGTTTATTTCAAATGATTCAATCCTAAAATAAATCGTGTTTTTTTTTTTGTTAGTTTTTTTAAATCTTGAGCTCCCCCAGAGGTCAAAGGTCAAAAGAAAAGGATGTGAATGTGTGATGAAGCATGTCTCTCATTTATACTTAATGTACTCATGCTTTTCCATCTCTCTATAGTATAGCAGTGTTTGCCATCCAGTTCTTTACACAGTTCTGCACCCACACACATTCATTTACAGAGTGTGTGTCAGATTATTTCATGCAGACATGTTCTGCACTGTTGAATTGAACTATTGAACTGTATTGAACTCTTGTGGTAGACGCTATTAACAGCTTATAGAGCATGTCTTTGTTGCCACACACACACACACACACACACACACACACACACACACACACGCACGCACACACACACACACACACAGTGTTTTTACAGACTCAAAAAAGATGGAAATGATTGATCTTGGTCTTGCAGTGGTAAGCCAATAGATGTTTTTTTAATGCTACATACTGAATATCATACAGTATACTTTTTTATGGCATTTTATAAAAGTAAATATATATTTTCCATGTGGGAAAACAAAACAATTCCCCTTGCAAATTTCACAGGATTCACGTGATTAATGTGTGACCTGTGCTTCATACATTACTACACTATTGACAATAGATGTTGACAAAGGACCCTTTTTACCCATGAAATGTGACTTTTTCTTTTGTCAAGGTTTCTAGCACCAAAAACCATTTTTGTTTACATTTACGTGATCATTTTACACCCTCTCTGTGAGCTTAAGTATCAAAGTTTTTTTTGCTACTGTACCTTTAAGACTTCTATATGCAAATGACCTCTGTTATGATTGGCTAATGACTAATAATGTTATTTCACAGTCATGAATGACCCGCTTTAGCTTGTAAGCCTTATGTATTTCTACACTACATTGTCTTTTATGGCCCCTATAAAGGGCCTGAAATAAAGTGTTAAGTGTTGACAAACACTCACGCGTATGTACACACAAGTACATGAATTCACAAATTCACTTATTGTAATGATTTGAAATTCTAGAGATTTACACTCTGCCTAAATTGGGGGATGGTTTGAGACAGAGAGTGAGAGCGAGAGAGAAAGAGAGAGAGCAAGAGAGAGAGAGAGGGGAAACCAATTATATGCCCAATAACAGAGTGGTATGGATTTTCCTCTGGGCTTGTAGCCAATCCCTCTATCTTTCCTGCTTTCTATCTCTCTCTTCACTGTCTTTGTCTCTTCCTCCCTCTCTCTCCTTCTCTTTCTCTATCTGTCTGATGTATGTTTGATTAAGGGAGGTGAATGAGCTATTTAAATATGTGGCTGTTACTATGTGATGCGAACGATCGGGGACGTTTCATCAATACTTCTTATGCTCCTCAAAAACTCATTCACAAGTATAATGAGGCTGCTACAGAGTGAAGAAACAAGCTAGAATACCTTCAATAAATCAATTGAGCCATTGTTCCTCAGGAAAGCTAGAAAGCATTTGCCGTCACCTTCGCCGTTGGTGTTAGGAAAGCAGGATAACGCGAGTAGGCCTACACTAGTTTGCAATCCTTTATATTTTACTACATTCTTACATTGCCGCTAACAAACCACTGAACTCAAGGGGGTGATGGAGTTACCTTCAATGTTGAACTGTTGCTCCGCCATGTCTGAAAGAGAATAGTGACACACGTTGTTGTCATATTGTTCTTTACACACGTAAAGCAAAAAAAAAGTTGTGAAATGCTCACTAGCACTTCTCGTGGCAAAGCTGAGGGTGCAGTTTGTATTTGCGTTGCCTTATGAATTTTGAAATAAAACTTGCGTAAATAGTAGTACATGCTGACACATATCAGGGGTCTCATTTATAAAAGTCTGCGTAGGAACCTTACTAAAAGTGTACGTGCGCCCAAAAGCCAAAAATGGCGTACGCAAAAAAATATTCAGACTTACGTACGCCAGAACCTGCGCAGAATTCACTTTATAAATCCCAGTCAGCGGAATATTGTGCGCACATGCGTCTCCACCCCGAAATAACCATATATGGAGCTTACAACGCCTAGTTTTACTATGTAGATCCTCATCTGCATATCATTTGCATATGATTATTCATCCACGTGATAACGTTTAACGATACAAGACAAATTATATTAATAAAAATCATGTAGTTGTCTATCCTTGCCTTGTTTTTGAATACATAAATCAAATAGTGTAAAATACATTTCAGAGAAAGTTTTTCTCAATCTTTTCCACTGGCCGAATAGTATTTTTAATTGATTTATATTTTTAATGGAAACAGATATAGGCCTTGGGCATTATTTGCACGAAACTATTTTCTCAGACAATCTGGTATTATTTATCATGATTAAGCAATTATCTCTGTAGTTAAAACATTAAAACACATAGGCTACAGCACGCCACAGGAAGTGTTCAAAAACATCAACAAATATTTCTATTGATTGAATATACATTTTTTTGTAACTTCTCAGTAATGATTTCATGTTTAAGTGTTTAACTCCATTAATTTGAATGGCATTTTTAATCTAAATGTTTATATCAGAAGTAAAACATAGTTTAAATCATTATTTTATTTAAACTGTTATTTGCGTCAAGTTCACTAAGCGGCCCATCGCGCTCGCTGGCGCGGACATTTAAGAAGGGATGGATATTTGCTTCAAGTGGCTTGGTGAGTGAAATCATATTTGTATTATCTTTCTGTATGTTTAATTTTCTTTAGATTTTCTGTCTAAAAGTGACCAAAAAGACATTTAACTCCAGCTCACCATCGGTGTCGCCAAACTGCTCCATCTCCAAAACGTTCGTACGCATGGGTCAGAGTTTGCGTGCAGGTGCGCAAATTTTCCCGTCAAGTTTGTTTTTATAAATCACAACTTATGCGTCGGAAGTGGCGTACGCCTCTTTCAGGCCCTGTTTTGTGCGTACGCAACGGTTATAAATGAGGCCCCTGGACTTCAGACTATCATCCTGCCTCTACCAATACCATCTAGAGCAATAGATTGGCCCCTGTTTGTTTTCTATGTACTGGCCAAGGTGTCCCTAAACTTACATTTGTTGTATTATGATTATATTTGATTACATATGGCTATAGAAGGCCCCATACAGGGGTCCTACTCTGTGAGGATGATTACTTTATTGATGTTACTTTCGTTTTACTTTATTTATTTTATGAAAATGTATTTAAATGAACAGTTTTCATTTTTCAATTTCAATGCTGATTTTTCAGCATCATTACTCCAGTCTTCAGTGTCACATGATCCTTCAGAAATCATTATAATATGCTGATTTGGTGTTCAAGAAACATTTCTTGTTATTATCAATATTAAAAACAGTTGCGCTGCTTAATATGATTTTAATATGTTGTGACACCGTGATTAAGATTATTTAGGCTATATCTTTAAATTGTCACTTTTTACCAATTATTCCATACACACTGAAGGAAAATATCAATTTCTTTAAAAAAACAAACAAATAAAACATCCTTATTAACCCAAAACTTTTGCATATATGTGTGTGACTACATGACGAGAGTCTGAAAGGCAGAGAATGAGGAGCTCTTGCAGAGCAGAGGACATGGTGATGATTAAGACCCTGTTTTCATTTTCATAAGAGCACCTGTCTGTTCTTTAATTAAACCCACTGACCCTTTTAGCTGTCACTCACCTGGCACAGCATAATGGACACACAACTCAGCTATTGTGTGCTGTAGTCATGTAAATGATGAGTCATTGTGAAATTCAGAGCGAAACGTGTGCGAGTGTCACTTGAGTGTCGTTTCTGTTGCAGCGTTTGAGTACGTGTTTTCCCGCAGGGCTGAAGCCGTAAAGCAGAGCTGCAAATGGCTCTGTGAAACATTCACTTAACCTCATGATACCATCATATTGCATCGATACTAAAACTACAGTACATCACCCTCAGACTGTCTCTGTGTGTGTGTTAATTTATGTGTGGATTGCTATATGTTCCTCCTAAATGCTGTTCCCCATTTTCTTTAGTCCTTGCTGGTTAAACACACAACTGAGGGCCGATTGTGACCGTTCAGCATCAATACACACTCCATTTGTCGGTTGTTTGAACACTCATGCCGTTGATTGAACCTCAAGTTGGGGCCATGTTGGGCCACTCGAACAAATATTTGACCACAAGGTATAATCTGTCTTCTTTTGTTTGAATTGTTTGGACATCAAAAGTTCTTTGTAAGGTTGTTTGGGAAATTATGAACAACCAAACACAACTCTTTAATGATCCTCTTCCGAAGCCGGTCTAAAACGTTGAGGGGGTGCAAGAAAAAAGGAGGGACAGTGAATATGTTCCTTTAGTGCAGATTGGTTTTGTATTGAAGGGTGGGAACGGATGGATTTAAAGGAGAAGTTCACTTTTGAAAAAACTTTTGCTGATAATTTACTCACCCCCATGTCATCCAAGATGTCCATGTCTTTCTTTCTTCAGTCGAAAAGAAATTAAGGTTTTTGATGAAAACATTCCAGGATTTTTCCACATATTATGGATTCCATTGGGACCCAAACGGTTCAAGGTCCAAATGACAGTTTCATTGCCGCTTCAAAGGGCTTTAAACGATACCAGACGATGAATAAGGGTCTTATCTAGCGAAACGATCGGTCATTTCAAAAATAAAATAAAAAGTTGACGTTTTATAAGCACAAATGTTCGCCTTGCTCTGTTCTGTGATGCGCGTTCGTGACGTCACGTGATACGCAATTACGTTGAAAAGGTCAAGTTTGATGTGTTTACAAATGTGCGGAAGGGGGACCATATAAACATTTTCAAATGTATTTGTGTCAGTTTATCGTTTAAAATGCCCATTTCGTGTGCGCATCCTGAGTGTTTTAATATTAAAAAGCCAAAAAGAACATTTTCTTCAATTTTTCAAGCGTGACCTTTTCAACGTAATTGCGTATTACGTGACGTCACGAACGCGCATCACAGAACAGAGCAAGCCGAACATTTGTGCTTATAAAACGTCAACTTTTTATTTTATTTTTGAAATGACCGATCGTTTCGCTAGATAAGACCCTTATTCATCGTCTGGTATCGTTTAAAGCCCTTTGAAGCGGCAATGAAACTGTCATTTGGACCTTGAACCGTTTGGGTCCCAATGGAATCCATAATATGTGAAAAAATCCTGGAATGTTTTCGTCAAAAACCTTAATTTCTTTTCGACTGAAGAAAGAAAGACATGGACATCTTGGATGACATGGGGGTGAGTAAATTATCAGCAAAAGTTTTTTTAAAAGTGAACTTCTCCTTTAAGGAACAAACAGAAACCAACACCTTTAGGTGGAGATTTTATTCATAGAAGATGACCGTATTTTTTTTTTTTTTTTAACTCATGTGGTAAAATGCAGTGTTGCTATTGTTAACCTAAACTAAAACTATGAAAAATCAGTTTCAGTAATTAAAAAAAAAAGTTTTTTTTTTATTTTTTTTTATCAAACTGAATAAATACTATAACAGTATATGGATACTGCTATTAAATAACACTGGTAAAAAGTTGTCTTGCTATGGAAAAATGTTCTGTGTGTGTGTGTGTGTGTGTGTGTTGGGTGCACTCCTTCTGGACTGCCTGGAAAGTGCTGTAAATAGCATGGGAAACTTTTTTAAATTTCAGACCCTGAAATGCATCTAAAATAACCATCCCCCACCATCCAACCCATTCACACTAATCTGTGAGTTTATTCAGCTGAGGTTTGACTTCATTTAGTATCTGTGCATTTGAGTTTGACTATGTGAAGCGTCCTTCACCCTGCTCCTGGCGCTTATTCACAGTGATATAATGCTGGTCTTTCACAGTGTGCACAATTAATTGCATTCTGGGGATGTTCTGCGTCTGTACACATTTTTTTCTTCTTCTTCTTTCTCTGTTGTATTCAAGAGTTTGGGCACTAAAGCCACACTTAAATGTTTGAAGTGCATTGCATAATGATATTTTAAACTAAGTAGCATCTATGAAGAAATGATGCAACAGTTCTTCTTTTCACTTTTCAGAGTCTAGCTATTTCTTGTAACTATTACTTTAACCTATTGTTGTAAAGGTGATCTTTAGTGAATGAATGAAATCCTCAAGCTATACAGACAGCAAAGTAAACATAGTATCATATTCCTTTGTATACAGTATCCATGTTTACAAAAAAATCTGTAAAAAAATCTTTCTTATTTTATTTTATTACCTTTTATTTTGCTTTTTTTATTTTATTTTTTATAAAGAAAATACATCTTTTATTTTAAAAATATTTTATTTCATTTTATAAAATGTTATTTTATTTAATTTTTTATTTATTCTATAAAATATTGTATTTTTTATTTTATAAAACATTTAATTTTTTAATGTTTTATTTTATTTTATTTTATTAAACATACCTTGAGTGTCAATATTAATCTTTTTTAGGCCATTTTAGATTTCCCACATTCCCACATATTATCCTGTGTTACTCAATTACTGAAGCAACTGGCTAAATTAGCAACTTTTGGCCTTTCTAACACTTTTATTGTGGGCAAACTGCTAGGCCACAGCTACGACATAAGCAAGAAGTCCTAATACGTATTTTTATAGGCAACACAAAGTTTTCCAAAACAAATAATAAAGGCCATTGATTGCCTGTGGAAAGAATGATGTCAACATGAATGCTGCTTGTATTCTAATAAAAGAGCACCAAGAAATTTGAGCATTTCACTGGACATATAGAGGATTTGAATCACAAGACTAGCCTCAGAATAATACCCACAGTGTGTGTTCATCTGCCATATGTTTGTATGTGTTTGCATGCAAAAGATACGACATGAGGTGTGTGAGTCTACAAAATCTTTATTATAACTCAAAGCTCCACAGCCAAAAATAATATGCAATTTAAATCTAAAAGTTAGTGATATTAGTGGAGGGAAACTCTAATTATTGCGAGCATCTGAGTGGACAAAAAAATTGTAGTGCATGGTCATAGTGCAATTTTTGGTCTGTTTTTAGTGTTGTTATTGTTAACTAAAACTATTAAAAATAATTTTCGGTAGCCTAATTGATACGAAGCTGAAATAAAACCTAAAGAAACTTAAAGAAATCTTGCCTTGGGAACAAAATAAAATAAAATAAGTTTAATTTGAGGTACTATAATTACTAAAACTAAAAAGCTAAATAGGAATATATAAAAAAAATTATAGAAATGACATAAAGCACATAAAAAATACTAAACCTTAAACTAAAATTAAAATGAATGCTATTTCAAAATATGAATAAGTACTATAATGGTATTAAATTAATACTAAAATAATACTGGTCTGTTTTCACAGACAAAAAATTATATATTTTAAATGTGTATATCTGTTAAGTTTATTTTGTAATCTCTTGATTACAAAATGAGTTCTCTAGCATATAGATGACTTCAAGACATGTACTAAAAGCTCTAAATTGAATGTGATGGATCCCAGAACAGACCGATGACACTCACCTGTGACCACAAACAAGAAGATAGCATGAACCCCACAGATCCCAGATCAGAACATATAGGAGCAGTAAAATGGGATTTTTTTCTGTCATGATAGAATGAGGCTGTGGCGAATCCATCAAAGTGCTGACAGTGACGAGGAAAGAACGATTACACGGGTAGCTGCATGTTTGTGATTCTAATATAACACTAGTACAGGTGTGACAGTCCATTCCTCAGCAGGACAGATTCATTTCCAAGCATATGCCTGTTTTATCACTCGCCTGCAGGCGAAAATCGTGCAGCGCACCTTTCTTTAAAAAGCTGCACGATTTGAGGTGTCGTTCATGTGCACGTGTGTTTTAGTTGATCTGTTTAGTCTATCTTTGTGCTTTGTAAGTGTTCTTTCTTGGCATCTCAGCAGGGTTTGCTTTCATGAATCCCTCACCACAAACTGACTCATCACATGGTCTTTCTGTGCTTGTGTGTGTGGGCAAAGAGTTCATCAAGGGCAGCTTTACTATCCACTGCTTTAAAAGGCTATATGGCTTGCTAATGTAGATGTAATTAGAGTGTGTATATGTTTGTTTGTGCTGTATACGTGTGTGTTTGCTCTGTGTATGTGTGTATTGTGTTCGTTTTAAGCCATTTGGTACTCGGAAACGAAACTGCAACATAATTACTCGTAATGCCACAAGGGCCTTGACTCAAGGGTGTATGTGTGTATTTGTGTAAAGGAAGTGTTTATTTTGAGGTAAATCTCCAGAACTAGTATGCTAATATTTCCTGCAGTCCCTCAGGAACAAGCAAATTATGCTTTTGGTTTGGCAGTGGTGTGTTTAAAGATGTAATTTAGTGTGTTAGTGTGTAATTACTCTACTTGTAATTACTCTAAATGTCAGCGTTATTTTAAGTGAAAATGATGTTAAAATTTGTTTTAATGTCAGTATAGTTGTATCAAATGTGTTTATACCATGATGTATTATTCAATACTGTGGTATATATCAAAATATCATTACAATATATATCTGTGTGTGTGTGTGTGTGTGTGTGTGTGTGTGTGTGTGTGTGTGTGTGTGTTTTATAGTATTGTAAAGTCTCTGTTTTAATTCTTACATTAATCATTTTGAATTTACTTTAGTTAAATTGGCTAACCCATTTCAGAGCAAATATTGAGAAATATTGAAAATGTTCTTGAATTGTATTGAACATTTTCTAGAAAATGACTGTTTTTAAAAAGATATTTAAAATGTGCCCTATAGAGAGCCTAAGTCCCTCCCCTCCCGGATGACCACCATGGGACCTTATTTCGGAAAAATATTGTATGGTAGCAGAGAATGTCTAATAGGAAGAGAATTGGCACTCTCTGGTTACTTCCGGTTTCTGGACTGGCTGCAGTAACACGTCTCTGTCCATGCGGGGGCGCTCGCAGGCGAGTGCAGAATGAATGGAGGTCTATGGCGCTATACGCTGATTTCACGCAGCCGTTATTTTGAAATCGAAAGCGAGGCTCCGGTGGGAAGAAAACCGGAAGTGTCGCCTTTAATCACAGGAGAGTCGAGAATGCGATGGCGTATTGTTTTGTTTAATGATGTTGTGTCAATTCTAAAACTGTACATACATTTCTTTCATTCTTTAGACTATATACAGTGAAATTAATTTATAAATAATTTTTTTTTTTTTATATATAATTCAGAAAGTAAAAAAAGAAGCAGGAATGAGATATACATATCCTATATTGGATATTAACATCCAATAGTGTAAATCGCGGCAGCAGCTTTAGGTTGGTAGTCCAAGGCATTGTTGTTTACGGGGTTCTTACCACCGGAGCCTCACTTTCGATTTCAAAATGGCGGCTGCGTGAAATCAGCGTATACCCATCAAAATCCACTTTTCTCAGGATATAATTTTTTGTCTAGTAATTTGAATGTTGTATTCGAAAGGAGATGCAAAGAAATTACACATTGCTGGGTGTTCGATTTTTTAGAGTCACTTATTTGCTTTAAAAAGTCTTTTAAAATGTCAACGACGTCATACACATCGTACGACCAGAGATACTGCTTTACGGCAATCCTTCAGTCACTTTGGTTCTTTCGCGCTCTGCACTTTATTTTCTCTCGAGGCATCGACAACACAGCTGACACGGGTAAATACACGTGCTAGAAGAGTTTTTGTTTTGTTTGTTTCTGGTCCCGCTTCGGATGCCACGATGCCATCAAGTGGTATCTCTGGTCGTAATCAGTCCTTCACTGACCAATCAGCGTTCATTAGCAGAATGCTACCGTGTTATAGGCAACAACAACTCAACCTGTAAGAAATCGAAAGAACATAAGTACTCGTTTATTCAATTTTCGACCTATAACCCATGTTGAACTTGCAAAACCTACAATAAAATCTGAGATTTCTCAACGGCAATCAGGTGAAAGAGACAAATTTAGCCGTCTAGCCCCATAGACTCCCATTCAGTCTGCACTCGCCCGCGATCACCTCCAGTGGATTTCTAATGGAACTGCAACCAAGATCGATACAATGGGGCTAATAGGAAGTGCCAAGGCTCTCCGTAGATGGGCTCTGATGGTAGTCAATGAAGAGACAACAAATATTTTTATCTCGTTTGAATTGTGCCCTGAATTGCACATATGATGTTTGTCAATTTAAAAGATACATTTTAAAGTCAAGAAAGTCACAGTTTGATGTAAAACTGTTGAGGTATAAGACTGTGAAAATACGTAATTACAAAGACTACAAACCCAAAAGGCGCACATGTGACGTCATACCTTTTCTCTCAATGAATGAAGCTAACTTTACTGAAGCTAACATCTGTCATTTTTTCTATAGTCTTACGTTATAATCGTAACGTTACGCCGTCATGCCTGAGTGTTTTGTACCAGACTGCACACAGACTGTTGGTGACGTACATAGTGCGAGACGAGAGATGTAGTTCATTGAGCGATTTTCACATAAAACTAAATGTTACTCTTCTGTTTTATGACAAACTGCGACTTTCTTGACTTTCATAATTATCTTTTAAATTGACAAACATCATATGTGTAATTCAGGGCACAGTTCAGACGGAATAAAAAGGTAAGTTGTCTCTCGCCATTGACTACCATACATATTTTTTCCGAAATAAGGTCCCATGAGCCGGAAGCGTGGGGGAGGGTCTTAGGCTCTCTATACCACCACAGTCACAGTAACCACTCAATCACTCGATCATTTAACTGTCATATTATTTTTGAATAGTTAATGCTTTTTTCATTCTTAATTTTTTATTTGAAGACAAAACAAATGTTTGGTAGACTGTTGCCTCTGGCTTTCTTAGTTGGGAACACATACTCCACAATATTATTGATCTTACTGTACTGATGCTGTTGTATGAGAACTGAACTAAGCTGAACGATGGCATCATTTTTGCTTTCAAGAACTTCTTTATAGATGAACTCATTTAATAATTGAATGTAACTGACTTCAGCTGTACAACAGCCGAAATGCTTTTTTTTTCACTGTAAAGCTGCATTGAAACAATCTGTATTGTATAAAGCGCTATATAAAGGGGACTTGACTTGATTTCTTTTGTATTTCTATCTTGAGGTAACACCAGCACATTTCTCTCTCTCTCAGTATGTCTGCTGTATTGTGATAACATGCTCTTCGGTCATTGCAGCAGGCGCAGAAGATGGCCATGTAATGTGTGTCACTGCAGAGAAAGCATCTGTCTGTCACTGAAGTGTCTATCTGTCACGAACGCGTCTGTCTGTCTTAGATTTCCTATTATAAAAGTGCCTGTCTGTCATTACCGTATCTACTGTTTAAGCATCAGCCTGTCTGTCATCTGTTTTTACCCTGAAACACAACATTGCAACAGGCTGACAGTGAGGATGTAATGGTTTTGTGTGGTCACCGAGACATTTTTGTGGAATTAATTCTCTCTAATACTCTCTCTCTCAATCTCTTGAGTGAATAAAAAAAGGTTTCTTCTTACGGTTAGTATAAAGATAATTTAGCGAGAACAGAGAATATAAGCGAGAGAGTGTGTGAAAGAGCGAGACCGGTCTCTGCATACATCAGCAAATTCACCTGGAGAAATGTTCATTTACTCTCTCAGAATTTCTTCTTGTACGTTTTTCTTATCTTTAGAGTAAAGAGAATTCTGCAGTGACTACACACACACACGCACACGCACACACACACTAAGACCAATACGAATCAAGTATTCCAGAGTGCTGTCCTTGTGTGCAACCCGATAAACTTAGCAACAGCTTTTACATTTCACTGAAGAAAGAATGTCATATGGGTTTTGAACGACATGAGGGTGAGTAAATGAATATTCATAAGAAATATTCATTTGTGAGTGAACTATCCGTTTAATAGTAGGCTACTTATCATGTCAGCTAAATGAGAGCACTAAAAAGTCTGATAGTCTACCGACTGTGCAGTTCTGATGCACATTACATTAGGCAGAGCAGACTTTGATATGCGGTTATGAGATGAATTGTTCTCTGATCACAGAAGTCTAATGCACACCGCAGATGGACCGTGGTGTGACATAGCCCAGTGTTTGTGCTGCAGCTGAGCAGAGATCTGTAATTACCATCACAGCACGCGCCCACCATTTGGAACTCATAATACAACAGAAAACGTAATGTTTTATACATACAGTGAACTCACTACTCGCTATACAAAACCTTGTGTTTGTGTGTGTCTATAGGTCCACCCTTCTCTGGATATTTGTTCATGCATCACATGATGTCCTTATACAAGGGCACACGCACTGCTGTCCGCTATACTATTTTTGTTTGTTTGTGGCACGAACATCCGTCTTCACCTCTAAACCATCAGAGCTCAGCGCTTCTGCTCGGGTTGTGACTCAAAGGCTTTACTCGTGTGTAACAGAATCCACACTCATGCTAACATACCATTTGCAGCACTTTCTGTGGAATGACTATTGTGGTCAGCAACCTCTGACCTCCCTAGCATTTTGGTTGACCTGTCACAGGTTGGGTGTGCCTTATTCCAGCTTCTGTACATCGTAAAAATGAATTTGGCCGGTAGCAATGGCCTTCGTCCAATAAGCATTGGTGACTTAGACACTGATGATTTACGGAGTCATACATTAAAATGAAGATGGTATTAATCAAAAACATCGCTGTATATTATGTTATCATGAATCTTCATTATAGCTTATGAAACATGCAATTTATCCTGCATTCTTTGTTTTGCAAAAGGATCATGTGCATGCGTTCAAATATTACAAAAAATATAATAAAAATAATAACCGCACCATTCTAATTCCTGTAATTCTCAAATGTTTCTACTATTGTTTCCTTTGAAGCACATGGAACAGGAAGCAAGACAATAAAAAAAAATGTTTTAATAAAAAACGTCAAATAATTTATGTACATTTTTATTAATCAAGGTGTATGCTAACTGAAATATTATAATAATGATTACTACCTATATATATGAAATTGGTTATGTTTTCCATAGAAAGAGGAAATGATACTGCATATTTGGGCACATGTAACACATACATCATTTATAAAGTGGCTAGATTAAAAGAGTGAGCGAGGGAGAGGAGAACGGGAAATCCTTTTGCTCGAGGCTCCCAATCCTATTTCACGATGTTTAACATTAAAGCAGAGCAGTGACAGATACCCGCTTGAGGCGCACACAGCACCTTTCATCACCTGCCTAGTTTTTATCGAGTGGCAATGAATTCTGACAAGGTTCATGTACTCATTCAGATTTCCCTTTTCATCATTTTAATCAGACTAAGTCTCTTGCTGTCTTCTCTTTCGAGTTCAGTCCCTGATGTCCTGTTATTTTTTTGTATGTGAGTATGTAAGTGTAAAAGAGGCTGGTTCTAGTGGGAGAGTTTTTATGGGAGAGCTATTTTGATAGAGTCGATAGAGTGAACGTCCAAACAGTCTACTGGTGTTTAAAATACTTTCTTGTGGGGAGTAATTGCACCCAGCTGTGTGTGAGCAACTTTACACTCAACCCATTTGACAGAGAAAGTCGCATGACAATGTGTCATCCCAGACTCTCTTAATTTTACATTTAAATGTTAAAGCAATTTATTGGCATTATTGTACATACATACAAATAGATAGATAGATAGATACATAGATAGATAGATAGTGAGGTTGCTTAATAAGGTATAATTTATATCTGTATAGATTTAATACTTAATAATACTTATATGAACAAGTTATGCTTAATTAAAAAATAAAATAATAATAATATATATATATATATATATATATATATATATATATATATATTTATACATTTTAAATTTTTTATTTGTTTTATCATTATATATATATATATATATATATATATATATATATATAGGCTACATACAGTATACACAACATACTGTATGTATATATATATAATGATAAAACAAATGTAAAATGTATAAATACATTAACTATGGTATATATATCAGTCACTCTTTCAGCTTACATCTGTAACGCCAGTAGATGGCGGAATTGTGGCATTGTATACATTTATTCAATCGATTCGTTCAAATCTTCGATTGAATCTCGTAGATTAAAGTAGCGCATACTCTCGTTCTGGAATGAAACAGTCATTGAATCTTACATTCAAACGATTCGTTCAACAACGCCGATTCTTTCACGAGTGAGTCGTCGAATCATTCAACCGATTCCGTCCAAAACTCCGATTCCCTGATAAACACCGGACGCTCATCGATTCTCTTGTGGCTGTGTTTGGAACTATTTGCGTTGGTGGGGCAAAAATAGCCAAAACAACTAGCTATATTGAGCCTAAAATGTAAGTTGCTCAATATGAACTTCTTTAGTAGTTGTATAAAAGCTACATCACACTCATAATCGTTGTTTCTTCCCCCGAATATCACCACGTTGTCACTCGGCTCCTGATTCACAGCCGTGTTGATATTCGGAAAAACATCATATCAATGCATGCATCCATCTTTCTCTGAGGTACGTTGCTCCATAGCTACATTGCTGATTTTGACACATTTTTCTTTCCGTGGGATGATGTTTTATGTTTATGACAGTCTCCACTCAGACACTGTAATCTATTCGTTTGTTTATTGTTAGCGTGACGTGCGGGGACATGTGACGTGATGATGGGTCGTGTTGACGGCAAGTAATGGTCTCGGAAGAGGAAGAGGATGTGTAGAATCCAAACAGCTGCTCTCCTAACAAACATAAACCCTTTCAAATGTCTATCCCATCATGTCTGAACTGTCAACTGGTTACCATAGTGAATGGCACAGGTGTAAGATACTTCAACACCATTATCTTTGAGATTTATGCATACACAAAAACACTTCTCCATGCATGTTTACGCTTGTTTAAAGAGGTAAAGCTAGTTTTAGAAATGCAGCAGCACAACAAAGTCCATATATAGCCATGTTTGTGTGCGCCTGTTTTATGTTTATGTATCATCTTGTGGCCTGTAATTGCTCAGATAAACTCTTTGTTAGGCAGACTGGATGCCAGCACATGTAACTGTCCTCCTTGACTGACTGATGACCCGGATCACTCTCAGTAATTAGTCACCAGGTCATTGTTGGTAACTACAGCGAGGTGATGGATCTCTGACCCCACTGATGCCCTGGAGAATCATCTGTTTGATCCTCGGCAGGTTGGACACTTAAGACCAAAAGAGGAGTAGAGCATGTTCTCTTCATCTCTTAGATCGGTAATCAATAGTTAAGGTCAGGTCAGGCACATAAGTGCTTGGTGTGGTCAGATCTGTTTCTTTCTCACACACTGTCTTCTCCAGTAGATCAAAGCTAAATCCAGAATAAGACCCTGGAGTTTAGTTATCTGGCAAGCACTGATGACAACCTCTGTCCAGTGCATCAGCAAAGTGTGTTTCTAAATGCTTAGGTTGATATGTGTGCTTGGTTTAATGTTACTTTTTAACATTTATATAAAGAACCCACAGTGCATCTGCATCAGAACTGCTCCAAAATTTAGTGAGCTGCCTATTTAGGCAGCCTTTTAAGGTGTCATTGGCATGCTCCCATTGAGAAAGCTGTTCCAAAAGGTGGACAACATGCTGCCAAAATCCAATGCAGAATCAAATCTATCCTTTGTGTGGAAGGCGATTCCAGATTGCATTGGAATCAGTTCAGTGGAATATATACATTACCACTCAAAAGTTTGCGGTCAATAGGATTTTTTAGTGTGTGTGTGTTTTTTTTTTTAAAAAAAGAGTCTCTTATGCTTCCAAAGGCTGCATTTATCTAATCAAAATTCAGCAAAAACAGTAATATTTTGAAATATTCTTACCATTTTAAATAACCATTATCTTTTTGAATATAGTTTAAAATGTATTTGTGTTTGCAAAGCTGAATTTTCAGCATCATTACTCCAGTCACATTCATTCATTCATAATCATTCATAATCATTCTGATATGCTGATTTGCTGCTCAAGAAACATTTCTACTTCTTAGTATTATTATATCGAACATTATCAGTAACAGTGTCATACTGTTAGCTTAGCAACATTAGCAACTCTCTTACAATAATTCTAGCCCTCAATATAAAAATGAGTGATTAAAATAGTTAAATCTAGTAAAAAAAATTGCCTGTTTTAACAGGAAATACAATATTTATGTATTTTTATACGTACACGAGTATCACACTGTTAGCTTATCAACATTAGCAACTCTATTGCAATAATTTTAGACTACCAAAAATAGTGATTAAAATAGTTCAATCTAATAAAAATATTTCCGGTTTAACCCGAAATACAATATTTGTTTGTATTTTTGTGCTTTCATGAGTATCACACTGTTAGCTTAGCAACATTAGCAACTCTAGTACAAATATTTAGCGTTCAATACCAAAAATATTGATTCAAATAGTTTAGTCTAATGAAAAGTTGCTTATTTAACTAAATATAGTTGTGTTGATGTGTTTTTATACTTAGTATCACACTGTTAGCTTAGCATCATTAGCAACTTTGTGTGGCTTGTGGAGTTTTTTGGGATTTTGCCTTAGAAAACATGTAGACGCTTGACAGAAATACAGCATGCTCGGTTAGTACAGAGGGACTGTAAACACACACAGTGGTCCAAACTGAAGCCCATTTGTGACTGGCTGGTCATGGTGGCAGCATGCATTGTGGGATAGCGGTGGTCAAACACTGGTGAGAACTCTGGTAAGAAGTAACCACAGAATACTGTATATACGGTAATCCACACTCAACTGGCCTTTAGCACAGATGTCACAAGCACACTTTGTTCTTACTACATGCTCGCTTGTGTATCATTTAGTCATTGTTTGTCCTTCAAGTAGAGATTAAGACTGGTAGGCCTGAGGGATTCATACCGCTCCCTTGTGTTGTGCTTTCTGATTAAGCTTTGCTTACGTGGAGAGCAGCTTGTTAAAATCTAAATTCGGCTTCTGCTCAGATCGTTTGGCAGCACTGGATATACAAAATCTGTTTAACACATTCACACACAGACGTAGAAACTTTCCTCGTGGGTTGACGTTTAAGCTCGTGTCAGGTTTCCCACACTGATGATGTATGTAACAACAAATTGCCCCATCATTAATCAAAGCGATTTTCTGTAATTAGATTTTACTAAGAAATGGCTGCTTGTTATGAAACAGACAGACTGCAGGTAGACATGAAAGATCTTTAGCCGTGCCAGACTTTGTTGAGCGTATTCATATGTCTGTGATCTCTCATAAGGAGGCCACACACGCCCAATAACACTCAGAGGGCTCATGGGAAAATCAATGACATCAGTGCATTTCCTGTGCCCTCGGGGTACGTTGCAGTTATTGATTGCTCGTGTCTGGTTTTAATTATCCTCCAGTGGAAATGAAAGGAAAGGGGCATCGGCAGAACCTGCCAGTCAATCTGACGCACAATCTGATTGAGTCACTTCAAACAATATGGGCCAATCGACCAATAAGGATGCAGGAATCCTTATGTTTTGCTTTTTTAAACACAATAGACGATGTTGAGAGTAAAGCAAACATTTCAGTTACTTTTATAAGTATTACACTTTGTTGTGCAATAGTGCGGTTACATTAACAAAATGTCATGGCAAAAAAAGTTATATTGTCTATTATCAATAGTGTAGATGAATCAAGCACAGAATACACAGAAGTCACTATCAAACCAAGCTTTCTGTTGGTCAACGTCAATCAATGGTAAATGTGACCGTATCTTAACATGTCTGCACATGTCATGGGACTGTCATGAGTTACTGATAACTCAAATGAATTGATTTTTATGGGCATGTCCCATTTTACATACATCTACGCCATCATACTTCATGTCGCAACTTTCACTTCATAGCAGAGGTGCTAAATATATGCTGATGATGTGAAACTGGAAAATGTTGAATGCTTGTTCCATTTGAGAATATACTACAATTCACACATCATTCAAACATAGTGTGTAGTATATCATTTGGGACACAACTTGTCTCTGTAAACAGAATGTTCAGATTTGGTTGTCAACTAATTTCTTTTTGTCATTTAGCTTTCAACATGTTTGTTACGTCATACAAACAATGATGTGTGACATGCACTATGTAGTCAACAGTGAATGAATGAACGATCAAGCCGTTTATGACGCATGAAACGTCGTTGCACCACTCACATTTCTTTCAAAAAAGAAAAAAGTACACTACTGTTCAAAAGTTTGAGGTCAGTCGATTTCTTTTTTTTTGAAAGACAGTAATACTTTTATTCAGCAAGGATGTATTAAATTGATCAAATGTGACAGTATAGACATTTATAATATTACAAAAGATTTCTTTTTGAAATAAATGCTGTTTTTAGTCATCAAAGAATCAACATGCAACTCAACATTGATAATAATACGACTTTTTTTGAGCAGCAAATCAGCACATTAGAATGATTTCTGAAGGATCATGTGACAGTGAAGACTGGAGTAATGATGCTGAAATTCTGCTTTGCTTCATAATAATATACTTTTTTAAATGTATTAAAATAGAAAACAGCTCTTTTAAATTGTTATAATATTTCATAATATTACTGTTTTTACTGTATATTTGATCACGTATATGCAGCCTTGGTTGAGCGTAAGAGGTACAAAAATCATTAAAAGTATTTTTGTGCAAAATGATGCCAATTTTTTTTTGAGTGGTTTGTCTATGTGAGATATTTTAAGTTTGTTTTTGTGACTGTGTGTCTAGAGAGCAGTTGTCAATTCTCAGTCGGAGCTCTCTGTCAACTTCTCCAGGTCTATTCATATCCTCCTCTTCAATAACCCTCCCTCATGCGCTTCCAACTACTCACGATTCCAGAGTGTGCAGCTATGCCAATTAGTTCTGCGCTGCTGTGTGTGTCTGTGTCAGGTTGGGTGATACTGATATACTGTATTCAGTGCAGCACCCCGGTGCTCTCCACACACAGGATGAGTCATACGCTCACAGCAAAGGCAGGGCTTTCCCTCGCTCTGGGCACAAGAGAGGGAAATGATGCTTAGATTCCCGTTTGTCACAATATTATACTTTTGTCTCAATCCTTCTGTCTCACCAGAATCATCAGCATGAGACGTTCATCCAGCCGCATCACAGTCGCACTGCCGCGGACTGTGACCTCGGCTGAATGCAGAGGGAATAAACATTTGACGTAGTTGATGTAGGAAATACCCTGCATAGTTGCCTAATCCGTTGAGGAACGGCCTTGTTTTGCAGCTCCATCTAATGCTTTTAACTAACTCAATTTGTACCTTCTCTGTTGTTTCTTTGATGTGTGCTGCTGCACAGCGGCAAACAAATGCTAAAATGCATGATATCTGTGCTGAATAGAGCAGCTCATCTGGTATGTGTGTGGAGTAAAAGCAGCCCTTTGGAATGAAACAGAATTTCTGAGGGGGTTTTCGCTGATCGTTTGATTGATAGACTCTTAAGTTGATGTTTGATGCAAGAACGTGCTTTGTGAAGTTTAAGGAATGTTACAGGTTCAATATAAGTTCAGCTTTAAAGGTGGCTTATTACCAAAGAAAATATTTTGACATGTCCCTTTTTTTTATAAAAGCAAACAAAATTGACACTTGCAGTATAATGGGAAAATTATGTTTGTCCTATTTAATACTTCCTTGTTTAAATCCTCATTAAACATTCCTGAAAGCAAAACCTAAGTCCACTGGTACGATGCAAAAGTTTGGAAAATAAATTAATACTTTTATTTGATTAATACAAAGATGCATTGAATTGATTAAAAGTGACAGTGAAGACATTTATAATGTTACCAAATATGTATATTTCAAATTAATGCTGTTAAATTTATATTCATCAAATAATCCTTTGAAAAAATGATCATTGTTTCCACAAAAATATTAAACAGCACAACTATTTACAACATTGATAATAATAAGAAATGTTTCTTTAGCACCATCATATTAAAATGTTTTCTGAAGGATAATGTTGCACTTTTAATGTTCATTTAAATTTTTTTTTTTTTAAATAGAAAACAGTTATTTTAAATTGAAATAATATTTTGCAGCATCATTGTATTTTTGACTTGATGAGCATAAGAGACGGTAACATAGATCTTCTATTAAGATTTCATAAACAAATTCTTGATATTTGCATCCTGAATTGTCAATTAATAAATATAATTTATTGAGGGGTGAGTCAGAATGATTTTCTATGTTGTGTTGAGTTATACCGAACCCAAAATACCCCTTTAAAGGGTCCTGATATTTCTGGTTCCCTCTCATAGTCTCAACACACTCTCAGTTGTTGTCCTCAGAACTAGCTTAAGAAGTTTTCTCATGCTCCTCTGTCTAATGTTGTTTCTGCAGACTATTGGAATGTCTATTTATGGCAGCATGGGACACTGTGAGTGAGTGAGTGAGTGTGTTTCCTGTTATCCTGTGATTGGTCAGTCATGTTGTGAGTCATATCATGGGTCGTGGTTGTCCTCCTCATCTAGGGTGAGTCTACTTATCGGTCTAGATATACTCTTGAGTATTGACTCCTCATGGTTATGGACTTGTTCTCAGGTATTAACGAGTGTGTGTGTGTGTGTGTGTGTGTGTGTGTGTGTGTGTTTGGTCCACATGAGGAAAACAACTTATAAATAATACTAAATTATGTTTTTTGAAAATGTAAAAATGCAGAAAGTTTTCTGTGATGGATAGGTTTAGGAGTTTAGGTGTTAGAATATACAGTTTGTACAGTATAAAAATCATTATGTCAACAGAAAGTCCCCATTAAACATGGAAACCCAACGTGTGTGTGTGAAATAGAAAGTATTATTTGCAGTAGCCTCGATTAAACAATAAATCAGCAATCTTTATACCACAATCTCTCATTTGACAAAGTCTCAGAGCGTGAACACAATGTGCTTTCTGTTTATTCTATAATTGGAAAATGAATGACTTTAAAAAAATATTTATTGGTAAATGAATGATGTTTTTTCTGCCATCACTATGCAATTATTGATTTATTTGCAAGATTTAAAAATGACAAATGTAGTTAAATCTGACAAAAACCTCTCTTGAGGACATACTATAAATAATATAATACAATAACTTATAAATAATACAACTTTTTTAGGGCTATCATACTTAATGTGTTAACTTAAGGTATTAAATTTGTGTACTGAAATATTTTAACACATTTGTGTATTAATAATAGAATAATAATAGAAATAAAAATGATTTAAAACGAACTAAATCTACATAGTTTTGTGGAAGCTCTCTTTCCTTTCTGACGTTCATACATTAGTTTGTGTTAATATTAGTAGATGTTTTTTTTATTTTGCCTTTTTATTTAGAATGTGGTTCCTCTTCTTAAACAAGAAAAAGCGTGAAAACCTTTGTTCAGGGGTATTTCCCCATTTAGACATTGAGGTAAACGTGTGTGTGTGTGTGTGTGTGTGTGTGTGTGTGCTCTAAGCAGCATTTAAGGTCCTTTGGAGATCGTGAGAAACGGGAGAGTCTCATAGCAATCTTGGCATGAGTGTAGTTTACACAATCTCTGCTGTATCAGCTCTCAGATCAGCTCTTTAAAGAAATAACTCTGAAGAAAAATATGCTGTATGTGGTTTTGTTGTAGGTGTATAGTAGTTTTGTACTGATGTCTTTTTTTGTGTTTACTGATCTGTACTGAGCAATATCTCTTCTCCTCTGCAGCATGTGGAGAGGCCTCAATGTGAACTGTGCAGACGGCTCAGGATACACACCTCTGCACCACGCGTCTCTAAACGGACACAGGTGACACACTCATATTCTCTAATCCATTTACAGGTTCTTGAAAAGTGAACTGCTGAATCAAGGTGCAAATCAGTTAATGCTCAATCAAATGAACGCTTACACATAACAACCCAGCAAGCAATAGCTGTCATTCCACTATCTAGGTTAACTATAGACTCGAGACAGTCCGGCTATAAGCAACCCACTTCTAGCCAAAATAACCTTGAATTAGGCTACATGTCGTTTTTGCCAAAATACCTTGTGAGATGTATGATATTCCATCATGTAAGCAAAGTCAACAGTGATTAAAAGGTGTTTGGTTTCATTTCTTTGACATGTTCTATGCATAGCCTGTGCGTCTATTCCTGCTTGCTGGGAAGCTTCGCACACATTCACTCCTGAACATCTCAGACAATCACTCCCTCCCAACATGGTGTTATGGATTTAAAAAGGGAAAACGCTTGATGTCAGGATTACTTGAGATTCCAGAAGTGTAATCCAGCTCATATACATCAGGATTAGAAGAGTGTGATGTCAGATTAGGGGTGGGGTTTATGAAATGGGGGTGAGGTCTAATTAGGGCAGGGTTTGTGGTTCTGGAGACAGCTATATTAGGGTGGATAGAGTTTTATTTGATTAGTGAGGGGTTTATGGGATGGGGCGGTGTCAGATTAGGCAGATTTTTTTTATGCAGGAATGGAATTAGATTAGTTTAAGGTTTTTGGGTGGTTTAAATGCTCGCTGTAAGAATGAGGCCAGAGTGGGAGAGGGATTTTGCATAACATGAATTATGTATTATTAGGATTAGAGCACAATTACCCCCTTCATATTGTGCCTGCGTCTGCTAAGTTAAATAGCACCACAGAAGATTTATGTGATTTTGGTTATTTAAGAATGAAAATTGCCCACACAATTACAAAAACGTGAAATCTTTCTTTATTTTTCTTTCTCTCAGGGACGTGGTGTTGAAGTTGTTGCAGTTTGAAGCCTCTACCAATGTGGCCGACAGTAAGGGCTGTTTTCCTCTGCATCTGGCCGCATGGAGAGGTGACGTGGACATAGTCCAGATACTGATCCACCACGGGCCGTCCCACAGCAGAGTTAATGAACAGGTACTGTACCCTTACAGCAAATTTAATCTTTGTATGCTTACCGCTCAGTGTCAGTCACTATTGTCTTTTTAGAGCTGCTTTACAGCAGAAATAGAATTGTTTGCATCACTGAATCATTATTTTCCTGTTTATCTCTGTAAAACTGCTATGAAACATTCTGTTTTGTTTAAAGCACTATAGAAAAAGGTGACTTGACACATTTCATCATGTAGCGGATGAAAATAGTACGTCTGAATAGAAATGGCATACCTTTCCTCAACATGCTGCCACAGTTTGAGGTACCATCCATGTCCAAAATAATGGGTGATGAGCTGAACTTTGATACTTAGGGGTTTGTTCAAATCCAAACAGCAGTAACAAGCACTAGTAATGAGTGCTATTGAGCACTTTACACTAGTCTAGAACAAATGGACAAACACTCAAAACACCTGTTTTGAGTACACAGTCCCCGTGTACTCAATCATGCACACACACACTCTTAACCAGAGGTGGACAGTAACAAAAAAAGTAGCCTACATTTACTTGAGTTCTGTACTTAAGTACACTTTTTGAGTATCTGTACTTGACTATTATTTTTTCTGGAAACTTTTTACTTTAACTTCACTACATTTGAAAGACAAATATCATACTTTTTACTCCACTACATTTTTGTCAAGGTCCTTGAGTAGAAAGTAGTAACGTCAGTCAGGGGATGATTGTGGAAATGGAATGAAATGAAAATCGGTTTGACAGATTGACGTCGGAACCCGACTGATGTTGGTTTCTGATGTCAACCCGATTTTCATTTCCAACCACAATACAACGTCTGTCCAACGTTAGAGATTAACGTCAATATGACGTTGGATTCTGACGTCAACTTGATTTTCATTTTCAATGTTGGGTTTGGTCTTCTAAAATGCAAATTTTGTCATTGTTTTGGAGCACGCTAGCTTATAGATAACAGTACGCCTAACATATTCATACTTAAAGCCAAAAAACTTTAAATAGGGCACTATTTGAGGGAACAGCCATTTGGGTGTCTGAAACCATTGTGGACGTTATTGAGTCGAGTGCACTTATTCAATCTCACATTCAATCCCACTACTGGAACTGTGTTCTAGAAATAAATGTGATATTGATATGAGGGTAGGCAGGCATAGATTCAGAGGCATAATGTACTGTAAGTATTACATACAACAATGCAACAATAATAAAACCATGCATTGACATTTACTTTTAGTTCTGATACTTAAGTACTTTTAAAAACGAGTACTTCTGTACTTTTACCTAAGTAAAAATCGGTCTTGTAACGGAGTAATATTTGACCAGTAGTATCTGAACTTTCACTCAAGTAAGGAAGTTGTGTACTTTGTCCACCTCTGCTCTTAACAGGTTTTTTCTTTGACAGTTTCAGACCTGTTCCTCGCGTCTAAGCGTGTTGATGGGCTGATGGAGGGTTTGTTGAGCATAATCAGGGCAGCTCTGTGAAAAGCCTGTATTTTCCTGCAGTTAAAATGCTGTCTCGGTGCAAGGAAGAGTGCAGCTTTCTCTCCTGCTGTCTACCTCACTCTTAATGACCACACCAGCCTGAGAAACAATTACCTCCAATCTTCAGCCACTAAACCATCAGCTTGATGGATAGACCTTCACCGCCGGCATGAGTGCGTTTCGGAGAGACAAAGACAGCGTACGGCAATCATTTACAATGTCAGTAGTCTGTTAATAATGATTAGGGCCTGTTTTTGAGTTTGCTCGTTTTTAATTCATGAAAGGACGTTGTTTTGAATTGGCTTAAAATGAATTCAACTCAAATTCAGGAAGCTTTCTCAACTCAATTATTAGCGCTGCACAACCCTGACTGATGGCTGGTGGTTGATAACAAACAGCTGTGACCTTTCACTCTGTTAAAAATGTTGCTTTCACTCCATTTTACATCCTTCTCGCTAAATAAATACAGGTATGTGCAGCACCTTAGGAGCAATAAGCAAAGCAAAAGTGGTGATACACACACACAGCCGGTGGCACGGACATTATGGCATATATTACACTGCAGCGTGGGATGCTGAGCTCTTTATGACTTGGGCATTACTCATTATCCGAATACAATACTCATATATTTGGTGTCAGAGGGTATATGCTATTATTTCAGCACTGCTAAATAGAGGCTGTTTATAGCCCCATCTCTTAAAGCAAAGTGTTTTATAGTTTTTTTATGCTGACACAAACAAACACAAGGGCTGTAAACCCTCCGGGAATATCAAAAAGTTTTTTGAAATTGTGTGCCGTTCTAAGTGCCTATTTAAAGATTGTGGTGTGCATTTCTAATATATAAACATTAATTTGAGCCTGTGTGTGTAGTCCAGATTTGTAAATCAGGGTTCGTACAAGGTGCTTAAAGTACTTTTTAAAATTTAAGGCCTGGAAAACCCTTGAAAACAGCCATATTTACGAAGAAGTACTTGAAAAGTGCTTGACTAATTTAAATACAAAATATATGATATTTCTTCTTTTTTTTTTTTTTTTTTTTGTACAAATGCAACCTTTTCACGCTAAATTTAACACGGCAGCCCATCTGATAAACCTCCATCAGACCTTTTCTCGATACGCCAAGTACACCAACATTATAAAATAAAATATTATTTATAGACCAATAATAGCCATTATAAACTTTGTATTTAATATATATTATTAAAAATGTTGTAAGTTGTATTTTGGATACCTTATATCTGTAATTTGAGTTTAATAAAAATATTAAAAATATTGTTTGATAAGTGCGATCTCTGATGTTAGTCCTTGAAAACCAAAAAGTAGAGCTTGAAAGGTCCTTGAAAGTCCTGGAATTTCATTTTACAGTATTTGTACGAATCCTGGTAAATACAATAAAAGTGGAGAGTTTCCATTTATCAATCTTCTATCTGGAAGGACATAAAAATCAATCTAAACACTCAACGCATCTCTGCCATGTACATATTGAAGATCCGCTTCAAACGTACCTGCAGGTGATTTGTCACCCAGCGATCTCCATCTTTACAGAAAAGAACATGACAGCCTGTGACAGGCCCATTTTATAGCATACGACTTTATATTAAGGAAAGTCTGTGCTAATTTACTTGAGTACTGATAACATTCAGCTAAGTCAGCAGGTTCTGGAAAGAATAGTTCACCTCAAAATGAAAGCTCTGTCATCATTTACTCACCCTCATGTCTTTCTAAACCTGTATTACTTTCTCTCTTAGCCTCCTGGGACCCAAGAATAGACTTTTGTCCACTGTAGTGGACATTATATTTTAGTGAATTTCTCTGACATCATACATGTCACATGACACAACCTGGGTGTCCTGTAAAGAGCACATTCAGGGCTTTTCAGAGATACCAAATGTTTGGAGGTTTCACCATGAAAACAACTTCTCCTTGGTCTTTAAAAATGTCTGACATTAATTTAGTGATCAAATGTAGCATTCTTATGGAAATATGATAATATATTGTAATTATAATTTAAATTGGACTACTTTTCAAATTGTATTTCATAAAACAACATCTCAGGAAAATGTTATGGGGTTTCAAATAAAAAAAAATACTTTCTGTTACAGAACAGGGCATTGATTTCAAACGTGTCCACTGTAGAGGACATCAGGACTTAAATCATGTTTATCAGGCATTTTAGGAGACACAACAAGTGAATATGGAAATAAATTATACATCAATATTCCTATGAAATATAATAGATATTATTATTAAAATGTTGCCAATTATTACTCCAATTATTACACTTCTTTTTTCATTAAATGTTGCTCCAAGAACACTTTAATGTGCAAATTAGATACAGTGTATAGATACATTGCATTGAATGGGAATATTAATTTACGGCCATTTTACCCACATATTGCATAAAGTAAAATGGTGTATCAATTCATTCCGTTATTTCTTTCATAACATAGTTGAGAATAATCTTTATATAAATTTTGGTTGAAAAAATCCTGAAACCCCAAAATGTATTGGTGATTGAAAAAAAAATCCCATTGTTTTTGCCTATACATATAATTTCTTGTCATTTTATTTTTTAAACAACTTAGTCCTGGCGTCCACTACAGAGGACATAGCATAACATATGAATAAAATATTATTTTGCAAAAATGTTTTTTTACCATTTGTTTATTGTGCTCTAAACAGTGTGATGACATGGAAAAAAACTAAATTCAAAAAACTTTTTTTTTCTGGGTCTCAGGAGGTTAGAGCACAAACGGTGAATTTATGTTAGTGCACTAGAGCAAGTTTTGTTGTAAATACATATAAAGAGGCTATTGGTGTGTCCATTTGTGGATTGATGCCTGATTTATTGACCAATTACAGAGAGGCAGAAAGTGCTTTAATTAAATGATTTTGTGTTTACTTAGCTATACATTGGAGGACAAATCTGTTATCAGCTAATTCTGAGGAAACCTTCCTTTGGGAAAAATGAGTTAAATTAAATCAAGATATGGTTATTCTGTCGCATTTAGATTCATTTTATATTAAAGCTGATATAATATATAAAAAAAACACTACCATTAAAAAGTTTGAGGTCTACTATTTTTTTATGTTTCTGAAAGAAGTCTCTTTTGCTCACCTAGGCTGCATTTATTTGATCAAACAAACATGCAGTAAAAACAGTAATGTTGTGAAACATCATTCCAGTTTAAAATAACTGTTTCCTATTTGACTTTATTTTAAAATGTATTTTAATCATTCTAATATGTTGTAATACAGTATTTATTTCGTAAATTGGAATAGAGAACTTTTGTAACATTCTGTCTTTTCTGTCACATTTGATCAATTTAGTGTATCCCAGCTGAATAAAAGTATATATATTTTTTAAATCTTAACAATCCCAAAAGTTTGAACAGTAGTGTAATATATTTAAAAATACTGTTATGTTAAAAACAATAGATATAGGCCTATTTAGATAGCGAAGATGTGTGTTTGAACATATGGGCATTAGTGGATGAGTCTGTATGTGTTTGAGAGAGAGAGAGAGAGAAAGAGAGAGTGTTTGTGTGTGTGTGAGAAAATGGCTAGTTTTGTGCGTTACTCAGGAATGTTTTGTTTTCTGGCTGGGAGGACGAAAGGTTACACCATTTTCTCTGACTCCAGATTCTCTGAGCCCACAAGAGACGGCCCTCTGAATTCCTCTATTTCTCTCTCTCTCACACACACACACACACACACACACACACACACACACACACACACACACACACACACACAGTGTTTGCCAGATGTGTTTGTGAGTCCGGTGTCAGATCCACCGTGTTAACACTCTCACCCATTTCTCCTTACAATTCACAGTTCTGGATTGAGATCCACCTTATTGGTCAAGTAGCACAGAGAGGCTTTCAATTCTCAATTGATTTTTTGATTGTTTAAAATTAATAGAGAATATCTTGTGTTTTTCCATGGGTGCTCGGCCATCCCCGGCTCCAAGCGTACAGTATGTAAGAGAATAAGTTGAACCATGTGTCTTATAGTTCGATGGTCACTTCTGGACCCAACTTCCTGTGTATGAAATGGCATGGTGGCTTAAATATAAAGGAATATTCCGGGCACAAAAGAGTAATTTCCACTTGTCTCTCATTTTCTTAAAATAATAAAGCAGCAAAAATCTGGGTTATAGTGAGACACTAAAATGGGAGTGATGCCATATACCCTAAAACCCTAAAATGTCTGTAAAATGATTATTTAAACACCTTTATAGGAAGAATTACATTTACAATGTTACATTTTTAACAGAAGAATCAAAGTGCTTTTATAAAATTATACATTTTACATTTCTGCTTTTAAATCCTCCAAAATGTTTCCCTATTCCCTTCCATTGTAAGTACCTTTAATTACCTAAGTACATGTTATTTTATTTTATTATAATTTTTTGTTTTTTTTGTTTTTTTGTGGCAATCAACATTAAATGCTGTATATTGAGCTTAGCTTGCATTGAACCCGGATATATTCCTTTAATTCTATAATATTGGCTCAAGAAACGAACCCGCATTAAACTGCACTGGATTGTACAGGATAGCCGAGACTAATGCGCTCATCCACACCTCCTCTATCCTCCCGTGGGCTCTACTGTCTGTCTGTACATCTGCTTTAGTGCTCCGCTAAGAGACGAGACTCACAGGGTCCTCATCTGTGAACAAAGCACTTTTGTTGAGACTGTTCGTCTATTTTATACTTTTAATTATGTGTTTTGTGTCGTCTAAAGTGCTGATCGCTCTAGATACACCGTCACTATTATGTGTCATTTCATTTATTGAATGTGATTGCCTGTTCTTCTGTTGTTTTATCATGACAGCCCATCTTGGAAATTAACCAATAGGGTGTGAACAGTATGGAGTGGGAAAGCAACCTCGCTGTCTCTCTGGATATTGCGCTGTCTGGCCGACATACAGATGCACAATGGGGGCTGCGCTTATAGATGCAGGAAATTACCGTGTGTGTTTGGTGTTCAAGGCCAAAAAAGGGAGATTAAAGGAATAAAGGCAGGACAGAAAATATGAGTGTGATAGAGAGAGTGAGAAAAATCTGACTGCAGTATCAGGTCTGTTTCTTTGTGCTGCTTCAGGGACTGGGAGTCTCTTATCATCATTTTCAATCATGTCGGGCTAATTAAGGAACCCATTTGCTTGAAATAAGTCATTGCAGTTAAAGCGGCCGCTCTCTCTCGCTGCAGCTGTCTTGTTTATTGCCAGACTTGCAAGAATGCTCCTTCTGTCTTCATGCTACAGACATAACCGCTCATTTCTCTCTCGCTTGAGTTTGTTGGAACACCCCTTTAGACACACCAACACAAACATATATATAGTCAAGAGAACAAGTGTGGTGTGCAGTAGTGGCAGTAGAGGGTGCTGTTATGTTACAATAGGGTCATGGCCTGTTTGTCAAGGCAGTTCCAGTCCTCAGTACACTTGTAGATTTACAGATTTGAACAAACCTCTAATTCGTCCCACACCATTTGTGCACATGGAGGATAGTTGTGCTATTACGTTTCTAAGCGATCAGTCAATGAAAATAAATAGACTTACAATAAAGGGGAATCCTGAGCCATATCTAGCCATATATATTTTGACTTGTGTCACTAAAAGCACCTAGCACCCACTCAACACTGCCATTAGATCTATCATTTCATCATTATATGATGACAACATGACAGCTAATGCATTCAGATGTTTCACTTTCAAGTACTTTGTCTGTATCAGTTTTAACTAGCATTCATGTGATAGAGGGATCCGATCAGGATGTGCATCTTTGCTGCTGTGTATCGTCTTATGTGTAAAAAAAAACCCTGACAATAGCCTGCAGGCAGTTGCATTGCATTATGGGAGATATTTAGGGCAGTAAGTGATTGACAGTGAGTTGTCACGGTTAAATGACAGCTCATGTTTGGATAATGGATTCTTCATAATGAATTTATTACACACTGTCTGTCTCTCCTTGTCTCTCTCTCTCTCTGATGTAGAACCTTGAGAAGGAGACGGCTCTGCACTGTGCGGCTCAGTACGGTCACTCCGAGGTGGTCCGTGTTTTGCTGCAGGAGCTGACGGACCCCAGCATGAGGAACAGTCGCGGGGAAACACCGCTGGACCTGGCCGCCATGTACGGCCGCCTGCAGGTGGTCTGCATGCTACTGACAGCCCACCCCAACCTCATGAGCTGCAATACACGCAAGCACACGCCTCTTCACTTGGCCGCACGGAATGGCCATTACACTACCGTTCGAGTGTTGCTGGAGGCCGACATGGACGTTAACACACAGGTCAGTGCGTGAACAGGATATCCTCTTCCTCTTGAACTCATATGTTACACACACTTTTTTGCTCCAGCTCTCAGTATTGTCATGTCAACTCTCGGAGTTTGGCATTGGGAATAAGTATGACAATGTTAAATAGATCTGCTACGCTGCTGCTGTTATTGCTGCAGAGCGAGGACAGAACTTGCTACTGCCACATGACATGCTGCTATAAGCAAGCAAGAAATGCTGCTGCTGTACAAAATAGCATACATGAATCACCCTTGTAGCAGATCTATACAGGTGGAGCTGGGGGAGGTGGAGGGTTTCTGAAAGCGCACTGCAAACTGCTACAGCAAACAATAGGCAAGAATTTAAATGTTGAGCAGCTCGCTCATTGGCTACCAATCAGCTGTGCCCTATAGATCAGTGGTTTTCAAACCCTGGGTCGCGACCCTCGGGTGGGTCGCGAGACTTAAAAAATGGGTCGCCAGGATTATTTAAGGAAAATATAATTAAATTAAAAAACAAAATTTGTTTTCATAAAACCATAGTCTATAGGCCTATATAAAAGAAACACGCGAAATATGGCTATTTAAACAACTGAGTTTGGTCCATTTCTGTGAGGCGCGGCGCCTCACAAACAAGTTGACGGAAAGAAAACCGAGACGGCACGCGATGTTCCCGGACGCGGACGCGCGCGCATCGATATAGGCTCCGTCCTGCTCCTCCGTGGTATCGCGGTTGCGGCACAGGCGATGAAACGTCAGAAACAACAACAGGTGACTAAGCTATCGTTATATGATCCCGCTCTTATTCATGCAAATGCTTTTAAACCATTCATGCGCGACAAGACAAAAGAGAACGCGCTGTCAGTAAATGTCCTCCTGACACACACACATACACACGACCCACAGATAGACGCGCGCCAGTATCAAGTTCTCTTTCGCGCTAGAACGAACAACACACATGTATGCCAAAATGTCAGTTTTGTCGAGTATCCTCACAAGAACAGTCTTAAATGAGTTAAATAAAATCTTAAATGAAAGTAAAGAGTAGTGAGAGAATGGGATGCGTGAGATCGTCAGCTGTGGCTGGTCCTAAAGTGGCAGCAGCTAATTCTCTGAGAAAATTATTAACAGCTCTTGACTAAAGAATGCGTGTAGCTTTAATACGGATTTCTCTATATTTAGTTTATAATTTATGCAGTGCGGAATGTTTTGATAACCTTATCCAAATTCTGTATATTTCATATCTGTTAGACAGGAAAGGCACAGGTAAATATGACATTTATAATGGGTTTATGTAAGGTTTGTTTTAAGTTCACTTAAATTAAAAGTTTTTATATTTTTTGAAGCCTAATAAATATTAAAAATTTGGGGGGATAATCATTTTCATTTTTTCTTAGAAGCCTATAATAAATAATAGTTTAGCATCCAAATAAATCGCGAATATGGAAAAAAAAATGTATTCGAATGAGAGAGTTAGGTGAGCCCAACGAAATTATTTCGTTTTGGCTTGTTTATAGATATTTTTTTTCATTCTTGTTCTGTTCTGAATATCATTCAATTTAAAGGATTTGTTGTGGAATATTTTAGTGAATTTTTTAAGCATACATCAAACGATAGTAGGCTATATTAATTGGTTAAAATTCTTACAATGGTTAATGGTTAACCGGTTAATTAGCATCCCTGTAGCTTTAGCTAGATCAAAAGAGTGCAGAATCAACTTTGCGTTGCGATCGCGTCACGGATAAGCCACGTGCGTCATCAAAAGCGGTTGCTAAGAAAAGGCTTAAGAATAGGCCTATATAGGCCTATGGGTCGCGTCAAAAAAAAAAAAAAAAAAAGGGTCGCTCTTGAAAAAGTTTGAAAACCACTGCTATAGATAATGATGTAATTGCAATTAGATTGGGATAAGGACTTATGAGCCTGCGCCATCTAGAGTTTTATAACAGAACTTTGTATTTGTCGTGCTCATTTGCGTGTGTGTGAGAGAGAGAGTGTGTGAATGGTTTAAGGGCTCAAATGGATGAATAATTCATCTAGCTGTGAGAGTAAGTGAAACGCAGTAGAGGAACACTCTGTTCTCAATCCAGGGTTTCCTCAGGCTTCCCTGGTGTGTGTTTACTTATGTTATACTTTAGGGACATATTTTGTACCAAGAAGTGACCCTAAATCGTACAAACCTTCCCTTTGGGAATATTTGAGGACATCTGGGAACGCCCTCAATTGTAAAAACAATTCATTAATAAAAAATGTACAAGGAAAAATAAATTCCTTAGGATGAATTCCTTTGAAAACAATTTAGGATTAGACAGAGAATAGTAAATGTATCATTGTTAGTATGAAACAAATAATTATGTGTATGAAAGGTTTATTAAAATAAGGGTTTTGTCTCTGTTCTTTTTAGATATGTGGTTGTTAAACTACAACACTGTTTGTATAGAAACTGCATTTTGTCATTTTGTGTGTGTGTGTGACGGAAAGCTGCTGAATTGTCTGTGTTTGAATGGTTCTGTGTTGTGTGTGTGAGAGAGGATGATCAGAGGAAGCTTTGATCTCAGAAAGCACGGATTCCCCTTCCTCTGTCCCTCGCTGTCTCCTGTCTCAATGAAAGATACAGTATTATTTGAACATTCATATTTTAACACTGTAAGGTGCAACAAAGAGTGCTAGTTACAATGTGTCTGTCCACTGTGAATGAGAACTGATGTTTGATGTTTAATACGCATTCATTATAAGCTGAATTTTGGACAAATGAAATGTCGATGAGAAAAACACAACAAAAATATAACAAAATGTATTCCCAGGTTAACAAGGAATGTTGGATCACAGGGGTGAATGAGTGAATCTTTTATGATGCATTTCTCTCTAGTCTTCCATCTTTCCTCTGAGAAAGACACTGGGTCAGTGCTGAAGGAGAACAGTGAGGAAGAGAGATGAAGGCAATCTTTTCACTGCTTCTCAATTCCTGGAAGCACAGTGAGAGTGAATCGATTTCCTCCTCCTGGTGACATCAATAGCTAATCGCCATGGGAAACCGGACAGGAAGTGGTCCTCATTCAGAGGAGGGGGGGACTTCCTGTCCCGTTGTGGGTGCACTCGCTGCTCATCCCGAAACGCACTGAATTCTGAGTTTAAACTTTCCGAAGAACAGTGCGCTCTGCAGTATTTACCATGCTCATTCAGGATTAAGCCTCATTCACAACTTTTTAGTAGTTCTGGACTATTCAGTGATCTGGACTGGACTTTAACCTCAGGTTCAAGGATGAATGTATTATCTGCGACTATTTTGTGGGTTTTCTCTGTGTAAGTAATCACAGTTGATGTGAGCTCTGTATGTTTTAAAGGCGAAACTTTATGTAAGCTTTACGTTTGTATCCTTAATTGTAAAAAATTGAACACTCAAACACACACTTTTGTGCCTTATCTAAAGAATGAATATCTAAAGAATGCATATTAGTATCCGAAGACTCACAATATTTAGGTTTCCTAAAGGTACAAAGTTTTTCCACATTTCTTCCGACAGTGTACCAGCACTACATTTATAGTCTTCTTTTTATGTAACCTCGTGTGTGTTTGCCTCATTTTCAACTTCTTTCTAAGAACTTTCAGCAGACTCGTGGGCGTTCACAGGATGCGTTCTTGTGATCAAGAACAGTACGACCAGCCCGACTGAATGGAACAGAAACTCTGGGGTCTTGAGACACAAGCTTCTTCCATTCACACAGAACTTGTTTTTGCATTTAAAAACACAAGACACAGGGTGTTGGAGTAGAAAAAACACAATGTCTCGAGATGCGTTTTTTAAAAGTTGAACTTCTTTTAACTTGCGACACATTTTTAGAACGCCGCACGAGAAGCTGCACAAGACACAAAACACGAGTGGAAAACAATGGCGAAGAGTGCAGTGTAATGTAATAACATATTCTACTGTATGTGAACGTCCCTTAGGGTGCATATCCCTAGATCCTATATATAAAAATTTAAATGGGTATGAAAGCGAAAAATCTCTCTTTTTTTTTTTTTTTCTGCAAGACTGTGACGTAGACATCTGTTGACCAATGAGACCATCCCAAAAGCAGTTCCAGTTCAGAAATTTGCAGCGCCCTCACTTGATTTGAAATTGACCTAGAAAATTGGCTTTACACCAAATCAGATTTTTAGCATTCCTAACATCCTAGAACCCACAATCTTATTGCAAGAAACATAGAAACTATACAGCGGCCAAAGACGTTCATTAGACATGTACGTGATTTTTTTTTAAAGCACATACGGATGGTAAGAATGCCCTGTTGGTAAGGTTACAAAGACTTAAACTTAACATGATCTATCAGGACTATTAAGAAAAAGAGTAGTTTTGGCTCTCCCAGACTGCCTTGCAGAAGGTCAGTGCTGATTTTGCAGCAATATGAGGTGCAGGATTAAGTATTACAGTGAGTCCCCGTAGTTCTTGTTTAATGTGTATTGCATCATCACATCCATTGAGGGAATACAGGGAGAAGAGCAAGCACTTGAGTTGTACAGATGCCTCTGAACTAATGAAGGCCGGAGAGGGCCGATTTGGTATCGTGTTCGGTCTCCCGTTGGCCTATTAAAATGACCACACTCACCAGCGCAAGAAGCTCTCGTAATCTGTCTCGACTGCCGCTCGGTCTAATTTGCCCGTTTCTTTCCCTCTCAAGCTCCCGTCAGTCAGCCTCATAAATTCACAGCGCCATTGTAGTTAATTGTAGTACACTGAATAAATGTTTCCAGAGCTAAATTGGGTGTAGTTAAGGTCTTCACAGTTAGCGTGATATAAAACACCCTGCCAGTCGCCCCAGTAGACGGCTGATAGACTGCAAGTAGTAATGACGCCATAGTGTATTACTGCCGTTTACTTCTTAATGCGAGGCATTTAGGCTTAAAATATTGACTTCAAATCTTTCTATCCCTAGACAGAGAAAGGAAGCGCTCTCCACGAAGCCGCTCTCTTCGGAAAGATGGATGTAGTTCAGCTACTGCTTGACTCAGGTATGTCTTGGGGAAGTGCATGTGTGTGGGGTTGGGATGGGGATGTTGCACGGCCATGGTTTGTTTAAACTACTTGTGTGACCTGTGACCTAACAGCTTCCCTTGTCAGTGTGCCAGCTGTGGAACAGGAACTGGAGATTGCGGAACTTGTTGTATAGGGAAAGGGCGGTGTAATCACTCTGTCATAGTTTTATTGTAATGGAAAGTTATATTTTGGGAAAATTGTTTTTTGTGTGTTTTTTTTAAATGGGTTTATGGGAAGAAGTCCAATCAAATAAAATGATTTAATATCATTTCCATAAAAAAATATATATATATATTAAAAATATTTAATAATATCTCATTTATATGTATATTTTTGTTCAAACAAAAACTAAACTGGTTGAAAACTAAACTGAAACTTTAAATGTGCAAAAAGTCAAATGAATTCTCAATAAAATTAATTTTCATATTTAAATGAATATCTCAAGCTTCACTTTGGATCATGTTCACTGTGTTCTGTCAAAAAGCACCTCTTAATTAAACAAGACGCAGCCATCTAATTGACATATAAAACAGCTAACCACAGTTCACTTGTTGTATTTTCTAATTAAGTGTCGTGCCATTATAGGCAGATGGAACAGTTTTGTGGTGTTGCTTTATCAGGAATAATAAAATAAAAAAAAACATTAAAATATAAATTAAATAATGTAATACACTAAAACTATTTTTTTAAATAAGCAAATTAGCGGAAAAAAGAAGATACAAATTAAGAAAAATTAACCTTTTTTCTTCTTCTTTATACATTTTTTTCTCAGGGATTGATGCCAACATCAGAGATTGCCAGGGAAGAACTGCTCTAGACGTACTGAGAGAACATCCGTCTCAGAAATCACAACAAATTGCTTCTCTCATACAAGGTAAAGCACTTGCCAGACTTACTCTCAAACGCATTAACTTTTTTAAAGCAAAAAAAGCCATTAAATACACAAGCACACTCGCACACACGAGGCACAAGCTGATGAGGGAGCGCGTTCCTGGTGGAGATCAGAAGGCGGATGCTTGCAGATTGATAAAAGTTCGTTTCAGGAAGTTTGTGTTAGATTGAGAACAATGGTTGTTTAGTACGTGTGAGAAATCCTTGTTCCTTGAAATATTTTATGCCAAAACACCAACCACAAATACCACCAATACTGAGTCCTTACTCATTTTGTTGAGGTATGTATGAAATCTTGGAGTTATTACATGTTTATTACTTTGTTATACACGTATTATTACGACTTTAGGCCATTTTCAGTATTATAATATCTTGGATGATTCTGAAGTCTGATTCCATCTTCCTTCATGTACTGATCCAACTAAACTCATTCTTTCCAGCAGAGTTTATCATACAGCACAAGAGACGTTGGGTGTTTGAACCCAATGTTCCATCTCTGCTTTCAAAAACACACCCTCGTAAAATAATAAGATGTGGTTATCTGGTTTTTAAATTAAATTCATTTTAGCTCACTTGTTGTTTCCATCCACTTTATTCCCAGCGTTATACATTTCTGAGGGTTGTGAAACTGGGAGTTTAGGACTGTTACTGCTCGAAAATGTCTTCTTTGGACACATGTGAAGTCTAAATCACCCTTCATCCTATAGGACAGAGGCAACATTAAAGTTCTCCTCCCTGTCTCTGTGTGGTCAATGAACCCGATTCCCCGGAGTGAAGGAATCTCAAACTCACGCTTGCTGTGGTTTTATAATCTTCAGTCTTTGACGGGAGTCTGAAACTATTGTTGTTTTCATGGTTATCATGTGGCTTGTGTAGCCTATAGTTGTTTAGAGCTGCAATTACAGCAGCACATTTTGGTTTTCACCAACCTAAGGTGTTTTTTCCCCCCGAAGAACAAGAGAATGATTTCGGTTTTGCCTGTTTTGACATTTCAACCCCTCATCTGTATCCCTTAATGCTGTCCTAAAACTGAGCAACCTTGCACATGTCAATGTACTTTTGTGGTTGTGTTTATCTGTGCACTATAAATGAATTTATCTCTGTCTCTCTAGATTATATGATGTCAGATTGTGACAGAGGGAATTTCCATGAAGATTTAGCACGGCAGCGCCCAATACCAACGCCACGCACATCAGTACCCTCACCAGTGCCCTCCCCGTCTCTGCGGCATAAAAGTATGTGTGATTATCAGATCAGTGAAAACTGCAATGTTCTTAATACATTCAATCAAAACCACAATACACTATTTTAACACTTAAATGTTTAAAAGTAGACGGACTCATCCAGATGCTTACCGCTCATCATGACTGCTGTCACTTTCATGTATTTTAGAGTGCAGTGCGACACCCAGTGGTCAAGGGATAGTATTACAGCACGTTGTCTGCTGCTTTGTTTTTTTTCCTAGCAAATATTTTACTGTTTAATCCTATGTTTGAACGCCTAAATCACTTAAACATTGTTTTTAATTAAGAATAATCTTATTTTGCTTAGTATTTTCATAACAGGAACACAAATAGTGACATAAATGAGTATATGTTTTGAGTAGTGGATGTTCATTACGAAGAAAGTGCAGTCAGCAGCGCCCCTAGTGGTCAGTTGTTGCAGCGCAGTCTCACTCGTTCCCTTTTGTGCTCTAATTTACTGCTGGATGTGCGTCTTTCGTTCCAGCTGGAGTAGCATTTTTGGTAAGGATAACAGGTAAATCCGAGAGTCTGCCAACCACAAAATTACTGTTAGCACACATCAGCACACTGAGTCGGTGCCAGAAAACAAGCATTTGTCCCCGATTAAATATTGAAAAACAGACAAGAGGATAAAAATAAATAGGTCGGCTCTCGCAATGAATGCTCTATAAGTAAACATTTATTTAAAAGCCCTTACAGAGAAATTTGATGTGCTTTTGGTGGCATGATACATTCCATAAATGCAATCAATTTAAATTGTATTTTATTATATTGTGCTAATTTGATGTGACAAAACTGTTCTGTTAACACTTTACAATAAGGTTCATTAGTTAACAGTAGTTAACTATATTAGTTAACATTAACTAATAATGAACTGCACTTATACAGCATTTGTTAATCTTTGTTAATGTTAATTTCAACATTTACTAATACTTTATTAGGTTTCACTTTATTTTGATGGTCCTTTTAACACATTCTGTTGACTATAAGTAACGTTACACCACCATGTCTACTAACTCTCATTAGAGTGTTAGTAGAGTATTAGACTGGTAGGGTTTGGGTTAGAATAAGTTGACATGTAGTTGCAAAGTTACTTATAGTCAGTATAATGTCTGTTGGAGGAGCATCACAATAAAGAGTTAGCAGATAATAAACAGACAATCTACTAATACTCTAATGACAGTTAGTTGACATGTAGTTGCAAAGTTACTTATAGTCCACAGAATGTTCAAAAGGGACCATCAAAATAAAGTGTTAACATTAACGTTATCAAAGATTAACAAAAACGGTAACAAATGTATTGCTCATGGTTAGTTCATGTTAGATAATACTTTAATGTTTAATAAATTAACCTTATTGTAAAGTGTTACCACTGTACTTTTTATTGCTGAAGTGTTTGCGCTATTGCAGACAGCTATTTGTAAGTAATAGTAATAAAAAAAATGATACATAAGGAGTAGAAAGTAAAATAATATACATATGAAATAAAGTAAAATTACTATCTCTCTCTCTCTCTCTCTCTCTCTCTCTCGCTCTCTCTCTCTATATATATATATATACTGTATATATAATTGTAAAAATGTATATAAAAAAAGATTTATATTTAACTAAGAAATAATAACTTCTAAGTAATTTAGAAAAAAAAAATGTATTCCTCTGTTTCACCCTAAACTCAGTACTTTTAAATTAATTTAAATTCATAGTTTGAATTTTCTCTCCCTCTTTCTCCTTTCCTTTGTAGATGATGCAGTAACAGGGGAGTTGTCCAAGTTGCTGAATGAAATAAAGATCTGCCGTGATAAGGATTGCTCCTTTGAGGAGCTTTGTCAGACCATCTCTTCTCACTCTCAGTCCATGGAGAGCTTCGGCAGTGGGCGGCTGTCTGACGAGGAACGCAACGGCACTCTCACTCGAATAAACAAGGTGTGCTTGTGAAGAAAAGACAGTCCAGTTCATGGCTTTTTGGTGGTTTTTGAACAGGTTTTACACAATGATTAGAAACGTTTAATCTGAATACATCCCTCTAAAATATCAAAAATATTTCTGTTTTCCAAGAAAATGAAATCAGTCACGTCAATCGATCAATATCAATATTCAAGAGATCCTAATGAGATTTTCACTGTTGATGCAGTATCTCACTCTGGCCAGCAGAGGGAACACAGAACTAAACACTGGGTGCAGTGCTGGGTATCCCTTCAATTTATATAATCTCATAAATATATATTTATAGCTCTAAACAGCCCCAGATTTAATCACTGACGTTATTTAACACAAACAGAATCTTATTTTTGATGTTGCTTCATCACACTGCTGGCTGAGGGAGTGAATTTTACTTTATATAAGGGACAGATAAACTGTGCATTAGGAAAGTGTGCAAGAACGTTATTTAATGGTTATTTGCTGAAGATCTGTCGCAGTGACCACTGGATCACGGTATACTCCACTGCGTTTGTTTGATCGATACAATTAAACGTGTTTGTGTCGGGTCAATCAGTCAATGCCTGCAGAGCCCAGATAAACAAGCAAAGACACGCACGCACACAAACACTCTTCCGATCGATTCCAGTCACATGTCAAAAACTCCCAAGACTTGACTGAAGGGTTTCCAGCATCTATAAAGGGGTTCTGCTAACATTTACTGGCCATACATGCAGCATTTTATTTTAAACCGCATCATCTAATTAAAAATTAAATATTTTGCTTATGTCAAAGGAATTATTCAGCTATTTTCCCCTTGCATATTTACATTTACATTTATGCATTTGGCAGTTTCTTTTATCCAGTGCAACTTACATTGCTTTCAAGGTACACTTTACCCTTTTTTTAGTTCTTACTTTTCTCGGGAATCTAACCCATGAACTGCTGTATGAGCTACAGGAAAGCAAATATTTGAAGCACATGATCATTGTTTCACATACTAGTATCGTATACAAATTAAATACACATCATGTTTGTGTATGATACTTGTATATTTTACAAGGTACTAGGAATGTGTTTCTACATGAGTTCTGGAGTCACAAAAACCTTAGGAAAAGAATCAGACAAAATGGGTCATTGAGAGTCAGACTATGATTGTCACATGTTTAAATCATGAGTCATGTTTTATAAAGTCTAAAAGTCACAGAAAAAACGGTCTAAAAGTCACAGACAAGCAAAGCAAGTGTTCATGTTGGAATATAGAGTGAAACAGAGAAAGACACTTATCATAAGTCCTATCAAATTAAGTCAGTTCACATTTGTACAGAACTACGGAGCTCCTAAAGGGACATGGTTAAAAAAAAAATGTAAAAAAAATTGAGATGGGAGAAATTATTCGTCAATGCTTTTCCATTCTCTCGCAAATGTTTTGCTTTCCCCGAGAAACTTTGAGTTCGCTCGGAAAATGTTTTTTTTGCGAGCGAACGAGTTGGTTCAAGTGTCTCTGTACATAACAGATCCTATCTACTTGAATGAGGAATGTCCAAAACAGTTTGTCAAGATTGTTTCAATAACAAATCAGCAATAAAATCTAACGAAAGTTTATTCAAAATGTAGCTTATTTGGCTCCAAAAGAGCTAATCTAGACTGATTCCTCTAACAAATTGTTGATTGGCTCATTTAGGTACAGTATAAGGCAGCAGCATATATCCAGCATACTCAGTGTTTTAGGATTTCTCCCATTCGTTTCTCTCTGAGTGGTCCGTCTCTTTAATACCGTCTCTGTCTTATCTTAATCTTGTGTTATGTTGGCATGAGCTGAGATCTGTATGTAACTGTATGTATCTCTCCACCTGGCTGTAGCGTCCCACACCCCCGTTGCCCCCAGCGATGGAAGAGGAGGAAAAGAGCTGCGGACCATCAGGCCTGTGGGAGGCGCTCACTCCCTGCAACGGCTGCAGAAACCTGGGCTTTTCTCAGGTACACACAACGTCCTTTCTTTACTGTGCTGCCACAGACTCCTTAGTGGATAAATAAAGAAATGTATCAATCATGTTTGGGGTAATTACAGGTAACGCAAGTTATGTAATCAGATTACTTTTTTCAAGTAACTAGTAAAGTTACTTTTTCAAATAAGTAACACAATTTATTTTGTTTTCTCATTTATTTACTGACATCTCTCCTGTCTCCATGTTGAGAGAAACCAGGTGTAAGTGCGAGGCGTTGTGTGCGCTGTGTGAACATGATGGATATTGTATTCTAGATTAAATGTGAGCATACTCATCTCACTTGAACAAAAACAAATTCCTCAAAATGAAAAGTTTATTTATATTATGCAAACCTACAATAATTAAATGTTAAATAACACAAATATACTTTATGTATTTAATCTCACTTTATTATCCAGTGTTTTTGTTGATGATCTTTGATTATCCAATTCAACCATTTGAAAAAGCAAAAATGACTTTAGCTAAACATCACATTTGTGTGTGTGTAAATTAGTGTGTAAGAGTGTTGTCCTGTTTTCTATTCTTCTGCAATCCAGAATTGCAGCACATCTGAAAAAGTTACTGTACAGACGTATTTATTTAACTTTTGGTGTGAAAGGGCCTTTACATTTGCCAAAAATAGAACTTTTTTCTGTTATTAAAAAACAAACAAGCAAGTTCAACCCAGGTGAGAAAAAGTAATGGAGAAGTAACGTAATATTACTTTTAAAATTAACTTTCCCTAACACTTGTCATAAAGTAGTCAATGAAATCAATCAGTCCATTTTTTTTCATTTATACATTTTTCTTATTTAATTTATTCCTATTTATTTTATAGATTTACATGCTTTTTGATGCATTCTTAATTTCTATGTTTTTATATAAATGCAATAAATAAATAAATAAAATATTAAAATATATTTAAAAAATGAAAAATATATTTTAGAAAAATCTAAATCTATATCTATCTATCTAATTATGAACTGATTTATATTTCTTATTTAAAAAATATATTTTTTATATTTGTATATTAATATTATTAATAATAATTTATTTATTATTTATATTTAATGTATTAGCATACTTTATGAGGCATATTTATTTTTTGTATTTTTGTTTAACATTTTATTTTAATTTCTTTCACAAAAATGATCGGTGGACCCATAAATGGGAATTAAAGTGGACCCCATTGTAAAGTTTTATATTCATATTGATTTATAGTCATTCTCATGGCAAAATGCAAGATGAATCAGGTATGAAAGTCATGGCACGTTGTTATGGGAATCTTAGCCAACTAACCGCAAAAATCTTCAAAGACTTTTTTATCTTAAATTCTGATTGTGGATGAAAAGATAAATGTGGAAATGTTGAGTGGATTGATGTTTAGGATGCTTTCATAATGCCAGAATGAGCAAGAGGGATTCCCATCCCTCAGACAGGAAGTCTAATTATCCCACAGGAAGTGTAACCGTGTCACACGCTGATCCGCCCACCTGCGCCATGTGAGGAGACCTACCGCTACCATGGAAACAGGGATAGTGAAGGTGGGGGAGGGTAGACTCAAGCTCCAAGTTGGGGTTCCTTGGACTGCGAGTCATACTTCTGCACCCCGCAAACCAATCCTGAACTCCGTCACTGGCTCTCCTCCGCAGGGAGAGAGATGCACACGGATTTCTGAAGGGTTCTCGTAGTTGCTAGGAAACACAGAATTCATAAAGTGCAAGGCGTGGGATATCCACCCACTTCTCAATTGACAGATCTGAGTCTCCATCAAAACAGGTGCGTCACAGCACTGCGCAATAACATCCAGAGAAAACATCCGGAGACAGAGAGAGAGAGAGAGAGACACTGGGTATCAGCATCTGCTTTCTCATTCAAGCTGCTCTCCAGCATTCCTCTGCCTCTCTTTTATTATTTTTCTATCCATTCTTGTTTTTGTTTTCCCTGTTACGTCATACATTTGCATATTTTAAATCTTGGCCTGTGCATTTGTGTTGTTTGTTTTCTATGGTTTGCACTTTTTTCCCCCGCCTCTAATCCAAGTGCTGCAGTCAGCAAACATGCTTTTCATGTTTATGCTGAAAACGTCTTGTGATTTCAGACCAGAGTAAGCGCTCCCATCTGTAGCATCTGCTTTGCAATGTTTTTCTCTGCAGATGAAATTACTGTTTACAAACAGATATTCTTTTGTGACATTTTCAGATTGTTTTCGCTCCCTGGAAAAGACCCGTTTTAGATTAGGACTACAATATAATTGAACGTAAATGACCCAAAAGTGCTGTGTGGGGGTTTGAAACACACTTTATGCTAAAGATTTATGATATATATTTTTTTTTTTACTTTAATACACCGCATTTTTTAGGCTTAGGGATTTTGTTTGTTCTTCATGAAGAAAGTATTTCTTTTGAGAGCAAATTATAGGCAATGTTAACTTATGCTTACAATAATAAGCATTCTTATCATACAGTACATTTATATAATAAATTTTTTTATATACATTACAGTTAAAAAGTTTGGGGTCAGTAAGATTATTTTACTTCAAAGAAATTAATACTTTTATTCAGAATGATCAAAAGTGACAGTAAAGACACTGTTATAATGTTCCAAGATACAAATACAGTAAATGCTGTTCTTTTGAAATTTTTATTCATTAAAAAATCCTAATAAAAATGTATCATCATTTCCACAAAAATATTAGGCAGAAATACATTTAAAGTGTTTTCAACTTTGATGATAATAAATGTTTCTTGAGCAGTAAATCATCATATTAGAATGATTTCTGAAGGATCATGTAACACTGAGTAATGATGCTGAAAATTCAGCATTAAAAGGATAATGACATTTTAAAATATATTCAAGTTATCAGTTGTATAAATTAGTTATATCTTACCGACCTATATATATAATGATTAACTGGTGGTTTTAGTCTGAGGTTGCTTTTTGTTGTTCAGATAATTTCATTTATTGTTATCCTCAGTTTGCATACAGCATGGATTATGGCTCAATTCTGGCATTTCATTGCTGAATTTGGTTGGTCTTGTCCAGCCCAATGACTTTGCAAAGCCACAAAATTACAGCTAATGAAGTGCTCTGGGAAGTGAAGTTTTTCATGTGTATTGTCCATTTTAATCGAGCAGATTGGCGTTATATGTGTGTGTGAGCGCTTGTATTAGAGGAAACGTATGTCCCTATGGTCTCACTAACTGCCCAGTGTGATTTAGGAGCCGCTCCCTGTGTTTAATAGATCACTCTGAAAACAGTGATGGGATAAGAATCCTAAACGACTGGTTGTATTTTATGAGCCGTTTAAAGCCATATACAAGAGATTGAGTGAGAACGGGCTTTACTGCATATAAATATACAGCCTTCATAAAGCTGGATTCAACATGAACTTCTTATTAGTGGATGATTTATAAAAAACATAAACTTGTTTTAGGAGTGATTTCAGTAATAAAAGTTATTTACCACCAAGCGACAAGACACAATGCCATTTTCTCATGTGCTTCCTTCCTATCTATGTTTGTGCAGTTCTCTTGATACCAATTTTGTGTGGCATTAAAACTGAATGAACGACCACCATCATTACCTCTGCTGTTCTTGGTGAGCATTTACGCGGTCTCTGACTCTCCACGTTGGAAATCATCGTTGTTAAGCTTTCGGATTACTCACGCTGGCGCTTTTGTCATACCGTATAAATATAAAGGAAAGCCTTGACTGTAGTTATTCCAAAGCAGCAGGGTCCCTCGAGTGATTGCATTAAATGTTTCCTCCGTCATATTTGTTTTAATCTTCATCGTCCTCCTCCTCCTCTCCCACAGTGTGGCATAATCTCTTTTGTATATCCGTGACTCATGTTTAAAATCTCAGAACCCCGACTGTGACTGTGATCTACCGAGAAGGTTTCCGCACTTCCTCCTAGGTGCTGAGAGATAATTAGGGCAACTAATGAATGTTAACTTCTCCTAGACTGTACAGGATGTGCATGATAAGGTGATGACGGGTTTTCCTGCATAAGAAAGCTCTCAGGAGGACTCAAAGCTCAAAATGCCTCCGGTCTGCCTGCTGGCCCTTTATGGACTATCTGCTCAGAGTGTGTGTGGTTGATTAGCTAAGTTTTTCCCTAATTTGTCATGCTTTTTGCCTGTTTTTCCATTTTGTCACTTGCTCGTCACTCTCTCTCTTTAAAAGTTTAGTTCACTTATAAAAGTTAATGCCTGTTTCCCTTCTGGGAAAACAGAATACAACTGTTGATGACTCATCCTGCACCAGACGGATTTTTGTCCAATCAGAGGATCTCTACAACGAGGATGCCCCACCCTTAGTTCCAAAATTAAGTTTTAGCTAAATTAATCAAAGAGATACTTTTACTTCAGAGGAAAATCAAAATTTGGGCTTTTAGTCCATGCCTGTTACTGTAGCTTTGAAGCCATGCATATGGATTTATTTTTTATTTTATTTAAAAAAAAAAAAAAGTTTTAATTTATTATTATTTTTTTTTTTTTTTTTTTATTATTATTTTTTTATTATTTTTTTTTTTTTTCAGTCTATGACTCTTAGTGTTGAAGCCATTTCAAAAGTTCACAATTAATGCAATTAATGCACCTAAAGCTTATTGGCTGTTGTTTATCCCTTCAATTATATATATTTTCCTGATTTCCTGATTTTGTAGGAAATACATCAAAACATGAAAGACCTGCCATACTCAAGTTATTTAATTAGGTCTGCCAGAAAGCCCAAACTGGTTTTTTTCTTTTATTGCCATAACAAAATCAAATTTTGCCATTTTTTCCTGACCTTGACGTTTTAATGGGTTTTGTGACAAATAGTCTTTTACAAAGAGATGTGTGATGCTACGAATAACAATAGTCTGTGTTGTTTGCCACAAATACACTTGGGAAAATTTTTTCAGGCGACAATATAGATTTATTTTCAATTGAACAATGCGAAATACTGTTTTATATAACAGTCGATGTTCTCAATCCAATTAGCATTAACATGTGTGGCAAAAGGTTAATTTTGGATTTGTTAGCCATTCACTGACTAAACAAAGCCGTTCAGGCTTTTCACAAAAAACATCTAGTCCTCTCAGCTTTTGGGGTTTGACCTGCAGATGTACCTCATCCGGTGTGCTGAAGCAAAAGTGGATCACAGAGTTCATAGTTACATTGGGAGCAGGTGCTAAATCTGCAAAGGTGTTTAATAGAAGAAGGTAATAACTGTAGTCAGGCATTTTTATGAAAGTCGGAAATCATTGCCACTTTAATTTGCTAATTTTCACTTTTCATGCTTTATTCTCTCTCTCCAACTCTCTGTTTTCTCTCTCTTTCTATCATCTCTTGCACCAAGTCCATTATATATCAGGCAGAATGAGATTATTTTGGCTGGAAGTCTTTTAGTGAGAAAATGGCTGTCTTGAACAGGCTACTTTATCTTGCTGATGTTATTTATTTGTAGTGCCTTCATTTTCCCGCTTATTGTTTGTTCAGTGTATAATGAAGCCTCGCTGTGAAGCATATTGCAACAAAATTGTGTAAGCCTTCCTTCCCACCACTGGTATCATCTCTGCATGCAAATCCCTCCTCTAAAGCACATGACCAAACATATCTTCCCTCTCTTGCTTTATATCAATCCTTCTATCTGTTCTGAGAAGGTCTCTGAGGGCCTTTTATGCTGTGGGGTCCTCCTCCAAAATATGCAGAGCTCAGATTAGAAAAGCACAGGAAATGACAGTGGCCATCCAGATCAGATACTGTATCAACTGAGAAAATAGCGAGAGACAGAAGTGACAGAACTCTGGATAAATGTGAAGAAAACCAAAGGGAATAAAGCGAAACGAGCTGATTAAAGAAGAGAATGAGAAAGGGAGGAAGACAAGAGTTAAGCTGGCAGTAAAGTCTGTCAGGCCCCAGTCACATGTGCGGCTGAAGATTGTAGACGTGACTGAGGGACGTCCGGGCAGATTTCCTATTTGAATCCGAGTCTAGCAACTGCTGCTCTATATCAGCATGCTAATTGCTGACTTTAACCGTTTCTGTTTGTTGTGTAGTCTTCCTTTTCTGATAAAAAAAAAAAAAGAAGTTCCTGTCTCTGCTGTCAGAGAGAGATAGAGAAAGAGAAAGAGAACAAGAGTTGTAGTGTGCTCGGACAGTCAGGCGCTGCGAGGTCGTGTTGGTCGTACGCTGAAGAGCTGAAATTCAGTCAAGAAATCAGGATCTGCTAGAGATAAACAGGTACTGAACTTCTATACTCTTGTGTGTGTATGTGCTTATAGATTTGGGACAAAATTGTTCTTAGAAGAGATCTTAATCTGACAAAACAGATTTTTTTTTTTCAATGATTATCAACAGAATTATATATTGAACTATTTTATTTTATTATATTATTTCTTATTATTGTTAATATATTGTTTATTTTTACTATCACGATTATTATTTATGATATTACTAATATTTATTCATTTATTTGGTTGTTTGTTTATTACATATAAATGTATTTATTAATTATTAATTTATTACATTTGAGTTTTTTTTAAAACTACTTAAAGTTTTCTTCCAGGATAAGGGTTAGTTTAGCAAAAATGATGTTGCATAGTCATATTATTTCACCTGCAGTATAACTAACTTCAGCGGATGACGATTGCCATCCACAACTTTGCTGTAGTTTTTTCTCGTTCTATTCTGCCAGTGGGTAGTTTCCTGTGCAAGCGTGTGCAAGCTAGCGTACGATGCAGGAAACCACTGATTCAAAGCCTGTGCATTTCCCCTCTTTCCTGCTCTCTCAGTATTTTCCTCGGCGTGTGCCTGACTCCTCTGTCCCGCCCCTATACACGCTATTAAAACTGACACAGAAAGTCCAAAAGTATAAGTTCTTGTAAACGCAGCTTTGATCTATCTCCGTCTTTCTCTCTTTCTCGCCTCTCTATTATTTTCTCTGTTGATTTCTCCATGTGGCTCTCTGGAGGGCCTCTGTGCTTTCTGACTGGAGCTTTATTCAGTGTGGCTAAATTGAAAAGCGAGGGGAAAACGATCATTAGAGGAAGTGGGAAAAGAGTAGAACATTTACAATTGATGTGATCATTGAGATGAATATTTGCTAAGGCACATTCCTAACAATAAGTTTTAAACTTCAGTATGTAACTTGCGGGTGGACTTTTTGTTTTCGACCAGTAAACAACCACCTAACCACCACCCAGAACCCCCGTTGTGTCGTTGAGGCGATTTTTGTAAGCAACATTTTCAGAAAATGTTAAAAATCTAATTATGAAACAGTAACCACCCAGAACACCCTAGTAACACCCTGGCAAGCATCCATAACAAATGCCCTAGCATTATGGAGATGACTTCAGGCAAGCACCACTTACAATCACCTACAGTAGCAATTCTCTAGTAACCACCTACTAGCAACAGCCTAGTAACCACTAGGGATGTGACCGAATACCTTATTTGGAAAGGCACAGATAATGGCTTCAGAATGAACAACAAAATCTTCCACTCTAGCATTGTGGAAGTCACTTTTACAAGGGAAAGCATCTCACATGCACATACAGAAAACTTACTAAAGAAGCTAGTTATGAGATATCAACTACATTAACCACACAGAACCCTCTAGCAACACCTTAGCAACCACCCAGAACACTCTAGCAACACCCTTGCAACCACCCAGAACACTCTAGCGTTGTGGAAGTAACTTTTACAAGGGAAAGCACTACACACGCACATACAGAAAACGTACAAAAAAGCTAGTTAGGAGATAGCAACTACATTAACCACCCTGAACGCTCTAGCAACACCCTAGCAACCACCCATAACAAACAACTTAGCATTATGGAGATGACTTCTAAATGGGCAAACACCGCTCACAGTCACCTATAAATGTCCTGGTAACAAACCAGACCACTCTAGTATCCACCTAGTAACCACAATGAACACCATAGTAGCAACCTAGTAAACAACCTACACCTTAGCAATGCCCTAGCAACTACCCACAGCAATCTGCCATCATAGAGGCAACTTTTGCATGGGCGAGCATCACTCTCAATCATCTAGTAATGCCACTTGGAAAAATGCAAAATCTAGCTGATCTAGCTAACCCAGAACACCCTAGCCACCGCATAACAACACCTTTGCAACCACCCAGAACACCATTGCATCATGGAGGTGACTTTTACAAGGGCAAGTACCACTCACATACAGAAAACGTAAAAACAAAAAGCTAGTTGTGAGAAGGCGACTACAGTAACCACCCTGCAAACACCCTAGCACACAGGTGTCAAACTCAGTTCCTGGAGGGCCACAGCCCTACAGAGTTTTGCTCCAACCCTGCTTCAACACACACACACACCTGCAGTTTTCAATAAGCCTGAAGGACTTGATTAGCTGATCAGGTGTGTTTAATTAGGGTTGAAGCTAAACTCTGCAGGGCTATGGCCCTCCAGGAACTGAGTTTGACTGTAGACGAATTAGTCCTGTGGTTATGAATAATCATACCTACGTTAATACACATTTAACCACGTTTATATATATATATATATATATATGTGTGTGTGTGTGTGTGTGTGTGTGTGTGTGTGTGTGTGTGTGTGTTTTAAACCACCTGTGTCTGAGTGTGTATGGAGAGTGAATGATGGAAGGATTTAATTTACTCTTAACCAAGATCTGATCTTGAATGTCTATATGGAATTAACTGAACAGCTGTATCATAGATACATCAGAAGAGAGACAGAGAGAGGGAGACAAAGGTCTTTCTTTCAATCCCATGTGATAAATCGTCCTTCCCCTATGCCCAGTGCATGATGGATGTGTCTAATGCTTTCTGGGTGATGCAGGATTTGGGACTGACAGGTAGAGTAATAGTCATCTGAGAAGAAATCGATGGGGTTCATGGGAAATAAGTGCGATGACAATGGGGTCCTGTGCTATGTTTACTTTGAGGGATGGTTGCCCTCACACGCCTGCCGTGTTGCACCCATAAAGACAAACAGGCAGCAGGAGGTGATGGCAATGTTTCACTGAAGATGATGGAGCAGGGTGTCATGGGTGGCTGTTTATCCCTGTCATTGTGCCCGCGAGACAGAACAGTCTGTCTTCATGGGGAGAAACTCTCAATTGGATGCAGACTGTCTTTTTTACACTTGAACAAAGTTACGTTTTTCAAGATGATATGTCTATCTATCTATCTACAGTATTTAGTCTGTCTGTCTATTTATCTGTCTGTCTGTCTAAAGACTCTGATTTCTGTCATGTTGTTTGTGCAGGACAAGCGATGTGGTGAAATTGCCCATTCTCCATCACTGGACGTGTTTTTACCAGAGGATGAGGACAACCCTTACGAGTCAGTGGCTACAGCTGTCACACGCAAACCTTGCTCCCTTGACATCCAACTCCACAACGCCTGTCCTCGCAACGGTTGGTAACTTCTAATCCAAAAATCAATCAATAGAAAATTGATGTAAATAATCTCCACATGCACTAACTCAGCTTTTATAACTATCAGAAAAATACTTTGTACACCTCAGTAAGTCAACATAAAGCATTAGCAGTCCATTTTTCTTCTATATGATGCATTTCCATGTCAAACAATATACTCAGTAAGGAAAAATGGGCAGGACTTTGTATCCATTGGGAATTGATTGGATTGTGAAATGTTCATAAAAATGTATATACAGTATATTACTTAATAATAATAATATAATTATTTTTATAATTAATTAATATTTTATATTATAATTATAATAATAATTGTAATAAAAATTATATACATTGCTATGCAGAGAGTTTCAGGGGCAGGGGTTAGGGGTGTAACGGTACACAGAGGTCACAGTTCGGTACGTACTGTACCTCGGTTTTGGGGTCACGGTTCGAGTTCGACAGGAAAAAGCAACAAATCCCCAATGCTAGGTTTTTTTTCATTTATTTTGAACAGACAGTAGTGAAAATTACAGTTTGTTCCACTTAGCGGCATTTCGTCCCCCTGAGGTAGTTGGTACAGTACAGCCTCCTTTAGTGTATTAAAAGCACTAAGCAGGTAACAGAATGTACTCATGCATAGGTCATATTTTATTGTAGGGCTGATAAAAAAAAGAAGGCATTTGGTCACAATCACCTAAAAAACTGAAAAGCATCTCTTGTGTAATAAAAGTACACAATAAATAGGACAATGAAACTTGTTCAGAGATTAGTTTTCTTTGCGTGTTAGAGCTCATTAACATGCTGTGACAATGGCGGATCCACACAGTTCAATATTACACTTTTTCAAGAAATCACTAAAAGATGAGCGAGAAGGAGAAAAAGTGGCATCTACATCTGATCCTGTTTCCACGAGGAGACAGCGAGTGAAGCGACACATAAGGCTTCCCATTTACTGAACACGCATATTTCATCACTGGACTGAAGTGAGACTTAACAGCAGAAACAACTTAAAATACATACAAACTGTAAAGAGTCTATTTTTATTTGTGTACACTCTACACTCACAATAAACAAACCATTGTGCTTTTGTAAAATAAAGAAAACAAACAGGATGGCGCTTTTTGCCGTCAGGGTTTCCTTCGCGTGAAGTTAGTGGAGTGTGTCACAAATTTGAATCGAAACTCAGGCTACTAGAAAGCTCTTGCGTGCCATCTGAGCTTGTTTTGGGTTGGCGCATAGATCATCTCTTCTTCTTCTGCTCTTTTTCCTGTTGTGGCGGTTAGGAAACAGCGTTGCATTACCGCACGCCTCCTTCTGGATTGGAGTGCAATGACTGACTGCATGCACCGAACCGCGATGGTTCGGGACGAATACATGTACTGTTACACCCCTAATACATATATATATATATATATATATATATATATATATATACACACACACAGTATAAAGACATTGGTAGATGTGAACATCTGTTAATATGGTAGATATTGTAAACGGACTGTGTGGTCACAACTACTGATATAAACTTATTGTATTTTAGATGTACAATAAGTATAATTATTATTTATTTTTTTTAAAGGGAAAAAAGTGGACTGAAGGTTAGAAAGCATGACGCTCGTGCCAGAATGCCAGTCTGTCAGTCAATTTCGAAGCAAGACAAAACCCATATAGCAACTTGTTATACCAAAGACGTCTCGGACAGTCTGACAGCAGATACATATAAACCGTAAATAGATTACTTTTTGAGTGATTCGTTACAAAAGTGTGCATCAAATAATAGAAGATTGAGCGTGGGTGTGTGGTACGTTCATGCATGCACATTGAGTTTCTTCTTTTCCTTTTAACGGCGGTTGGCAAATCCACTTGAAGATGCATATTGCACCTACTGCACTATACCTGCGTGACAGCTGATGTAAAATAAAGGAGCGGGTTTTGGATAGCTGAGACCGATCAGTTAAACAATGCTAAATCGCCCCCGATACCAATCCTTGAGATCGGCTCGGGACATCCCTAATTATTATTATTATTATTATTATATAAAATAGTATCACAATAGTAAATGCTTCACAATCCAATTGCTCCCAAATCATTACTTTTCTAATTATATTTCAGTATATTATTTTATAATGTATTATTATAAATACTTCACAGAACTCTGTCCATGCTGTATTGATTTGACCAACACAGAACATTAGGTCCCATGGCGCCTCGTGGCGTTTAGGTCGATGCCTGTAGTCCTGGGATGCTCCGGCCCCTGCCGCAGTACTTTCCTCTGGCATCATTCCTGCAGTAAGGGTTAGGGTTGTCGTGGAAACCGCTTTAGCCTTACCCAGAGAGGTTGGTGAGTCACAGTCAAGTTGTCTTGGAGACGCAGTGAACAGTGTTGCCTGTAGGCCTGTGATTCACACCTGATGTTCATCTCCCAGATGACTCTTTATTAATGCAGCCGCACAGTCTGGCGGGACTGATGTATGTGTGTGTGTTCTACTATTTCCTGTATTACTGTACTTTAACCCTCTGTTTGTGTTTGTGCTTGTGCGGGTGTTTGTGGATTTTGACCAGCTCTATTTTTGGCCCCCCTCAAGCTATCTCCACAAGCATGAAATCACAGCTTTTACAGGACTGTTCTCTGCCTGATTATAGTCAACACTGCAGTTTCGTGCTGCAGGATTGCACAGGACCAATCAAAACACTCACATCCATATATCCCACAATAAATAGAGATGCTCACGCATCAAAGTTATGACGGCTTATCACATTAATCATGGTCTTTGGGGAAAAAAGAGACACATTTATGGTTATATTTTGATTTCAGGTAGACTTCAAATTAAGTTTAACTTATCCATTGCAATTTGAAAAAAGTAATGTCTTGTTATTAAAGTATTTTTGTGTAAATCACCTCCTTGAAATGTATTGCGTTTAGTGTTTAATATAATAAATATGCTGGAGATGTTTACTAAATGAATAGAGAAAAAGAAATATGTCTTCATAGTTCAGCTATCTAGGTCATATCCTGAATGTTAACCATGAATTGTAAAAAATGACTTGCAACCAACCAAGCGGTTGTGAAATCTTTGTTAAGAGCTACTCACAAGCAGAATACTAAAAGATTCAAGTTTACAAATAAAAAGATCATGGAAGAAGGTCATTTAACTTTTATGACTTTCAATAAACTCACAGCAACAGAAAACTAGTCAGTTCAGTATTCTGCTATCTAGTTATTTGTCAACGTAAGTGTAACTGTTTCCAGTCAGTTTTTGTTCTTTGCAATAATATTGTGTTGTGTTTCACGGTCAGATTGTGTGGGATTTGTTGAGGATTTATTTAGTGACAGCTTGTCAAAAACAGGATTTAGGTGGAAAGAGTCAAGACGTGGCTCAGCATAAGTCTTGTTACAGCTGCTTTTATGCGTCTTTTCCTGTTTATTTATCTCGTCTCTGTCCCTATCTTCTGTTTGTTTGTCCTCTCTTCTTTTTTTAACTTAAATGAGTTAGTCATTCAATTATGGACACATGTGATGAGCCAAATGTAAGACTCCTGTTTTTTCCCCGATGTGGCCTCAGATTAGTTCAGCTGTCCCTGGTCCACCATTACCATACTTGAGCAAATCATATCTGTCTGTTTTTCTTTTAACCCTTAAACGCAGACCTCGGGTCTTAAGTGACCCGGACGTCATTCACCAGCCTCCTCCTCATTCACTTTTTAAAGTTAGTCACCTTCTTAGTATTCCTCAATCAATTCATTATAAACAATATAATAAGAAAAAATATATAAAAGAATGCCTGTTTTCTCATTTATTTTTTGTAAAAATTGTGAAGGGTCGCTAACGACCCGAGGTGTGTAACGGTTTAAGTATATTATAAGTATATACAATAATTTAATTCTTTGATGACTGAATAAGTGCAATTCACCTTTATTCCACAAGCTGACAATGTCTAATATACAAAGATGAAATGATGTTATCGCACTCAAGTTACCGCAGGCAGAAAACAAAAGAATAGGAAGTATCATCAGCAAAACTTGAAATGGCTCTTTTTTACATCAAAGCAAGTACTGAACGCAATTAAATATTAGCATCACTGTCACTTGATGGTGGATCTGGTGAAGAAGCTGTCAGCGATTAAAATATTGATTTTGAAGATGATGAAAAGGATAGTTTTGAGAATATGTTTGAGATCGTGAATATGAGTCAGATGCTGAATGTACTGGGAAATGAGCTGGGACTGATGATGGTATAAAACATCTACTCAAACTGAACCCTTCCAATCTCCAAAAGATAACAAAATATGCTTGATTTTATTCTTCTGTAATTGCTACTCTAATATCAGTAGAGTTTTATATTATCGCGACAGGTAGAGATTCATCCATGTAAGATACTGTATAGATCCGGGTCGCTAAAGACCCGAATATGTAATGATGAAACATTCATGCATTTAAGGGTTAGGCATTTGTCCAAATATATTAAAAAATACCTTGTTTCTCTTGTGGTGGAATGAAAGAAGCAGTTACAAATACAATATAAATTATTTAATTTCTATTCTAATTTAATTTAATTTTAGTACTTTGACCAATGTGGTAGGTTTAGCAAAGACAACATGGGCATAAGTACAATGTTTTTTTGTTTTTTTTAAACATAAATACAAATTTACAAAATAGTACTACAATCAATAGCAGTTTCATCACTACATTTGGTTGTTGTGCCATCAAAACTGCACATAATATAATAATATGTCTGCATATATTTATATTTGTGTGCTGCCGGAGTAAAGGCCTGCTAATCTTTTAGCATCTGTGACCGAAGAGTCTCTGTGTTCCCATGGCTCCTACATGCCTCATTTCTCTCTCAGTATCGCAGCTCAGAGAGGTTAATGGCTAATGGCTGAAAGAGTAAAACACAAGTTAAATTCATCCCCTGCTTCCTGCCCATTACCAACAGGGTCAAGCCCCACTGAGCTTCCTACCACAGTCACAGAGCTACCCGCTGTTATCGCAAAAACAGCTGCGAGCAGTTTTGACAGAGTCACACTCTTTCCCACCAGCTCCGTCAGGTTCTCTCTTTTTACACTCGCACACGTACAATCCCCCCGACGAGGACGAGTGTTTTGATCCACCACGAGCGTAGTTTTAAGCGGTCCGCTGACAGGCGTCAACAAAGAAAGTACAAATATAAATGCGTGTGCAAGCGACAATCGAGTCTGCCATTTTGTTTCAATTATTAACGCCGCTCAGTTTAGTGGTTCATGAATATTCTGCCATCATTTGCATACCAGAGGAATGGAGCTTGTCAGTATTCATGACAGTGGTGTGTGTGAGGGGAAAAAATGATCTGCGTATAGAAGTGTGTCCATGTGGACCCAACAGACTTAATAGCATTCATATGTCTGCTCAGCGTTCACCATGGATACATGATTACATCAACCTAATGTGTTAAGGCTTATAGTGTTAAGGCTCCTAATGTGTTAAGGCTGACATTTGTTTATCAACACACTTTCGTGTCAGTGAGGTGCAGTCATAAATATTCAGCAAAAGTGAGTGTTATCTCTACTCTACAGTGGTGATTTTATTGTGAAACATGCTAATGTTTCAGATGTGTGCAAAGTCTGGAACAAACACGATCAAGCATGATCTATGATTACCCAAGAACTGTTTAAATGACAGTCACAGCATCGGATGGTTTCTGTCATTGTTTTTTCCAGACATTTACCTACAGTAGCTTACTTAAAGGGATAGTTCACTTTGAAATTAAATTTTGGTATGTTTTAGCTTACCTCAAGGGCATCCAAGATGTAGGTGTCTTTTTTTCCGCAGTAGTTTCAATTTTGATATTTTTAGGTCAACTGCGATTGGCTACTGCGAAACCGTAGCCAATGCGACATCTAGTGTATATATCTATACCCGCCCGCGCTCTCAGATCATTTGGACGCGGCTGTGTTCAAGAGGTAAAAACTATATAAATACTGTTCGTTTTCTCACACAAACCGCTCGTTTCGTGTCTTGGGCCATCAATGTGTACTTACGATGGGGAATTGTTTAATTTGGACGATGGGGAATTGTTTTAATTTGGACTCTGTGCATGCTCTTTGAGACAGTGACCATCGACCTGCATTATATGACTGACAGACAAGAACGGTTTGACCTAAAAATATCAAAATTGAAACTACTGCGGAAAAAAAGACACCTACATCTTGGATGCCCTTGAGGTAAGCTAAAACATACCAAAATTTAATTTCAAAGTGAACTATCCCTTTAAGGAGTACAACTTGTTAACTCGTCATCAGGGTGCTTTAAATATGTATGTACCCCAAATATACTCTCTTCCTTGAAACACAAGGTGAAATAAAAAATATATATCTTGGCTATTTTTAGTATATTGGAAGTGAATGAATACTGGGACTATCAAGCGTTTCAGACACAGATTTATCAACGCTGGCAACACTATTAATGCTGAAATTTAACTGCAGCAGTCAGGTGGTACAAGTCAGCTCTCTTTAAGTTGTTTGCGTTCATTGTTATAGTAATGTTCTTTGAGACATAGGGTAAATTGAACACTGACTCTGCTCTGTGCGTTCATGTGATTTGGAAGAGGCGTTGCTTTGGAGATCGCTCTGAAGGGAAGATGGGATCAAAGCTAGCTTGTTATTGCTAGCCCCTCCGAAATTGCCTACCCTACCTGTCTTCTGAAGCCATATAGTTTTGCGTGACAAGTGGATGGAAATATGAATAACATTTACTTAAAATCCCAGCTCTCCTTTCACCATGAGAGTTCATGAGAATCATTCTTTTCAATGAATCAACTGATCCAGTTCACTAAACACTTTACAAGGATGGTCTGATTCATTCACTTGAACTGATTGTTCTGCTTCACTACTTCATTGACTCATTTAATCAATACTTTGTTGTCATCGGTTAACAGCTCACTGGAGGGGAAGATGTTCAGCGAATAATGACTTAAATTTCAGTCTGTCATCACAAATCTATAGTATGGCCTACCAAACTATAATAAGAACCACTTTTATGAAATGTATATGGTGCTTTTGCAATATTTTGGAAGATTGAATGCTCTCATTCTCTTTAATAATTGCATGGAAAATAATATTTCATTTATTTTCCTTTGTGTTCAGTAGTAGAAAATTATAAAGGTTGGAATGACCTTGATGATAAAGGTGAAGATGAAGATTTACTACATGTGTGAATCTTTTTTTCCCCATTTGAGATGAGGTGCCCAAACCTCGCGTGCCCAAAGTTAGGTTTAACAGATTTAGCTCACTTTTGGGGACTATTTTGTCCTTGATGTATAACTAAGTAAACATAAATGCATGCTGCTTGGATTTTATTTGTTTTATTGCCTAATTACCTGATGGTTTATTTTTTTTCCTCTGGAATGCAGGGGAAAAGATGACGCTTTTCACTTGTTTCACTATGGCGAACCTTGTTACTCATCTCCTGCCTTTGAGTTGGCAATCAGCAGATTTGAAAAACAGAAGGAAAGGAAGATGAGGAGGGTGTTGAATAAATGTATGCAGTCTCTGATTTTGTCCGGATGGATGCCGTAGGGCTTGTTGACTCACTTGGTAGTCACTCGTTTAGAGCCAACATAATCATCCCATACTGTTTTCCGCATTCCTTCATGCAGAGCTGGAGAGACAGAGAATGCAGGGATGGAGTTACCGTTTCTGAACAGCATGGCTTTCTGTAGTATGGGCGTGTTTGTGATTGATGGGAAGGGTTTTTCTCAGTAATTTGGTGGAGGAGTCAGATGTAACCCACCCTTTACCTCGTTCTGCTCTCTTTCTTTCTCTTTTCCTCTGTTTCATCCCTCATTCACAGAGAGTGATCCTACTCTGGGGAAATCTGCTCAGACCATAATGTGATCCCACTCCTACACTGCAGCGTGTGTGTGAATGTATATACAGTACATGTGCTATTTTTTTATTATATGGCTTGAAACCAAAACACACATACATAAGCACACGCAGCAAGATGTACTGATCTTAGGGATAAGAGATCTTGTTACTACTACTACTAATAATAATAATAACAATAATATTTTTTTATGTTTTTTATTTTTTTATGTATAACAACAGAAGTCAAGCTTCCCTTAAAAAAAGTGATACAATAGTGGTACAATGGTATACATTGATGGTGTCAGAAGGTAAAACCATGGTGCTTTGATAGATACCATGCTACTAAATGACTTCCATATCCAAGATACTTCAAATACCATGATAACAAATACAAGTTTGCTGTATAAAGCAGCATAACAGTTTTTTTTTTGTACAGCTAAAATAACTGGAAGCATTCAAGTTTTCCCAGTACACAAAAATGATTTTGTATCTTTTTCAAAATTCACAAACCAAAAAAATTTTTTTTTATTTATCTTCATTTACCAGTATGGCTGATTGTACTTTAATGTTCACGAGTGTGAGGTCAAGTAATATTTGAGTTTTTATGCTCACCAAGGCTTCATTTTTTTTTTTAAATCAAAGGTACAATACATTTTTTATATTAAATTATATTACTATTATTATTAATAATAATGATAATAATGTGAAATTATGTAATATTATGAAATATTATTCAAATTTAAATGAATGATAATATATTTTAATATATTTAAAAGTAATAATATAATTGATTCCTGTGATGGCAAAGCTGAATTTTCATCATCATTACTCCAGTCTTAAATATGCTGATTTGGTGCTCAAGAAACATTTATTATTATTAATGTTGAAAACAGTTGTGATCCTTAATATTTTTTTTTGTGGAAACCATGATACGTTTTGGGAGTTTTGGAGTTTTTTGATGTTAGTTTGAGTTTCTTGGGGAGGAGTTGGTCGAAGTTTGTTGGTAATTGTTGGTGTGGATTGGAGGTTGTTGGGGTTGGTTGGAGTTTGTTGATGTTTGTTTGAGTTTCTTGAGGTTGGTTGGAGTTTGTTGGGGTTGGTTGGAGTTTGTTGATGTTTCTTGAGGTTGGTTGGAGTTTGTTGGTATTTGTTGGAGTTTGTTGGGGAAGAGTCGGTTGGAGTTTGTTGGGGTTGGTTGGAGTTTGTTGATGTTTCTTGAGGTTGGTTGGAGTTTGTTGGTATTTGTTGGAGTTTGTTGGGGAAGAGTCGGTTGGAGTTTGTTGGGGAAGAGTCGGTTGGAGTTTGTTGGGGTTGGTTGGAGTTTGTTGATGTTTCTTGAGGTTGGTTGGAGTTTGTTGGTATTTGTTGGAGTTTGTTGGGGAAGAGTTGGTTGGAGTTTGTTGGTATTTGTTGGTGTGTATTGGAGTTTGTTGGGGTTGGTTGGAGTTTGTTCATGTTTGTTTGAGTTTCTTGGGTTGGCTGGAGTTTGTTGATGTTTGTTTGAGTTTTTTGAGATTGGTTGGAGTTTGTTGGTATTTGTTGGTATTTGTTGGAGTTTGTTGGTATTTGTTGGAGTTTGTTGGTGTGTATTGGAGTTTGTTGGGGTTGGTTGGAGTTTGTTGAAGTTTTTTGGTTTGTTGGTGTCTGTTGGTATTTGATGGAGTTTGTTGGTATTTGGTGGTGTTGACACTGTGACTTGGCCTTATTGGGTAAGCATGCAGTGGTTGCCCGATATATTTCCGTTCCATTCTCCATTGTAATAGTACTTTTTTTTATAAAAAACTGAGGGGCAAGTCCAAATTATTTTCTGTGGTAACTGAGTATAAGCTGACATTGACAAAAAATAGTACATATAACCCAGAATATTCTTATAATTTAGAAAATAATTGACAAAATACCATAATTTAAAAAATATGATGGCAAAAAAACAGTAAAACAATGAGGTGGTTCACTTACAGTATGTGTGTGTCCTACACTGGCTTTCAGAGTGTGTGTTAAAGGTAATGGTGCAAAGGCTCTGCATTAGAAGCTCAGTGTTCAGCCATGTCATTAGCATTGAAGACACAGGGTTCCTTCAGAGTCTTTTCCAGCTCTTGCTGGATGTTCATTCTTTGAATTTCTGCATGATTTAGTTTCTTTCCATAAGCCCTTTTGCTTCCCGGCTGCATCGGCTATAAGTCGTACTTTATGCTGATGACTTTTTAAATCAATGGTGGGAATACATTTACTGTATCTGACCAATTCCGTCCTAGTAGTTAGCCCATTGTTTTTAATGTATGAATCCAGCAGTTTTAATTTCAGTATATCTCTCTCTATTTTGTCTCTCTGAAGGCCACTTCTCACATGTGTCGGTCAGTGATGCAGAGCGAGGTAACCATGGTGACGACTCTACAGGCCTGACTCCTGACTGCTCGCCTCCTTCACCTGATACGGCCCTGAGGAATATTGAGAGAGTCATCCGCCCCCAGGTACACACACACATACAGGAACACACATCCACACAGAGTCTATTATGTTGCTCTGCTCTCAAGGTTAATGGTGCTCTTTTAGATAAAACGTAGTCTGGCTGTAACTATCGCGGCATCTGTGTGTGGGAGTCATACACACATGCGCACACACACACACACACACACACACACTCAAAGAGCAGTACTGTCTTACATCTACGCTTAGATACTGAGCATTCTTCATCTTAATTATATGGCTATTATAAATATGCACATGCCCGACGGGCGGATTCTCTTCATGCTTTGATATTCAATTGTCCCATGACGCCCTCATTTTCACTCCTTCAAACTTGAGGGTTTTTATTTGATTATCATCAGTTACAGTATAGTAATATCAAGCTTTAGTGTTTTCAAAAAGGGCCTGGACACTTAAAAAGGCACGCTTAAAAGTGGTATGAAAGTAGTTGCATTTATCAAACCAAGTGGCATTTAATCAACAAATAAAAAAAGAACAGAGGCACACTAAGCTAAATATTATAAAAATAATGATAAAAAATTATACAATTTATATTGTTTTTTTTCACTAATTTGATTTTTAGTGCATAAAAGGTATAATTCACCAATAATGATGTAAAAGTGCCACAATTCATGCTGACAAAAGAAATTATACAAATGATGAACAGCACAAATACCCTCAAAAAAAGTACTGAATGCAATTTGCATGCTGTAATTGTCTATCTTGCGATTCTGGGCACTTGGTTTGTTACAAAATACATGTTACAGATACAGAAGAGTACCACTATCTGACATACTTGTACTGGAACTATACAGAATTAGTGTATCACTACGATCCAGACACCTGAAACAGCTCTTTAACCAAAATCTTTATGCTTTATGAGTGGATATATGCCTGTTAAAATGCTCTGCTCCATAATTTTATCTGCATTTATGAATTACCACAGTCAGGATTGCTATAAAATCACAAACAGCTTTTTTTAAACTACTAATTTTTTAAACATTAAGTAACTACATGTACTGTACTTACTATAGGGTTACGATTAGAGTTTGGTTAGTTGCATGTAAAAAAAAAAAGCTCTAGCATAATTTTTTTGCACATGCCACTTGGTTTCATATTTTATACAGTATCTAATGTAATTGAAATTGTTTGTAACTGTGGTTTAGATTTTCAAATTCTATTTGAGGCCACTTTATATGATGTTGTCTCTCTCCTGATAAGTCTCTTTCTCTCTCTCTGCTTGCGACTTATTATTCTCTTAGAAGAGTGTGAATGGGCTCTTTATTCGTCCCTGTCAGACTGCTCAGTGCATCCTATCAGAGTCATGTTTGTCCTCTTCTCAGACGAACACAATCACTCGTTTATCTGCGCTGTCCTGACTTTGGGCCATGCTGCTTGTGTGCTGAGCGCCCGCAGGATTAGAAAGGGACACAACTGTGCATGTTCTCCCCCAACAACACACTCCACAATGCCCCAGTCAGGCACATGACGTGTGCTGTGTGCTTTTTCTAAAGATTTATTTCATTTTTTCCCAGCCCAGTCCATCTTCAACTGCTGGTTAATAAGTCACATAACGTGACATCCTTCTATTTTATGGCTTTTCTATTTTTCTCTAAATGTGGGTTTTAAAACTAGTAGCGCTTCCTTTTGCGATGTATCGCTTCAAAATGCTCGATGTGTTTACACCTGGTCACTTCATGTGTTTTTACTGATCAGATAGCTGTCTGATTTCTTAAAATGGTTCCATTTACACATGGCCACATAAATGTGTCTCCGCAAAACAATTGTAGAATAGGAATAGAATAGGAATGCGTCTCAAATCACCTCCTGAAGCGGTTTGAGCGATCGGATTTAAATCCATCTTGAAAGTTTTTTGAGGGCATTTACACCTGTGTCTTTTCATGATCAGATAGCTATCCGATCACAGAAAGCGACCAGGTGTAAACAGCCCCTAAATCATCACACAGCACTCATGATCACTGAAGTGGACTGCCATCAGAGATGATGCAGGCTCCCGCACACTGATGGGACAATCGAGCTCCTCATTTGCTCGATGCACAAGCAGAGTGGAGTCTAGTCACGTCTGATAATCAAATGCTCTACGGCTCATCCAGGTGTGCCTCTGCTTCCCGAGGGAGAGAGGAAGAGACTGATGCGGGATCATTTGCCTCTAGCTTCATTTAAATCAAAGCATAATAAGGCACCATTGATGAAGTGTCCATTTATAAGGAGGTGTAACCTAGAGCTAAATGACCTGGGTCGGTAACTGTAAGGTCGTAGGTCTTTGAGCTGTCATCAATCAAGATACTTAACCTCAAACTACTCCAGGGAGACCTTTTCCTTCATTTAAAATGGCGCCGCTCCTATGGTGACTTTGTGTGCTGCAAGCTGCTTAAAAAAACATCTCCAATAATATTCTATTCTAGTCTATTCTATTATATATTACATTTACATTTCACTGTCGGGAAGAAACCTTGTATCTCCATATTTTGTCTCCTTTTTTTTTTTTATAAATAATTTCTATTGGTCCCGCTTTACGTCTGTCTGGGGTTTTGCAAATATTTAACCAATGAAAAGTATTAAAAAGAGCTTGTGACTAAACCTTGTAACTATTGGTCAAATGTCGGTTAACCCCCGCTTCTATCATGAATGAAGTGCCTCACGCAGTTTTGACCATTTTGCTTGTTTGCAATGTAGAGAGCTGGTTATTTGACTAAGCCAGCATTTTCTTAACTCTAGATACACTGTATAAATGCTTATGTTTTATGTATTTGAGGAGTAGAGAAGAGTGTCTTAGTCCAGGGGTTCCCAAACTTTTTCGTTCTAGGACCCACCTAGATAATCAATCTCAAGACCCACTTGCACTAGTGCTACCAACCTTCTCAGTTGGTCGCACCAGCATGATTTGGTCGCACTTTTTTTTTTTTTTTTTTTTTTTTTTGCTACATGCCATGGGATTAATCAATGCATGCTGATGGTCTTAATCTGCATTCCCTAGTTTTGCACTGATGTAAAAAGACTGACAGTGACAAGCCTTCATGTTAGCAAAATATTTAAAACTTTTAACTCTTAAAATTTTTTTTAAAAACATGTATGTTCTTTAATGTTTGATTATAATTTTACCGTCTTCACATAGGGATGGGACATGATAAGATTTTATCAATAATAATAATGCCACTGACGATTCTGATTATCGATCCGATTCTTTAACGATTCTCTTATCGATTCTTGATAGCACTGTGTGGAAAAATGTAGTCATATGCTTTAAAGCAGGGCTCAGTAGTTTCGGGATTTCTTCGCTGTATTCTCGCTTTTTGCTCGCAGGTTTCTCTCTAGAGCTCCCCCCACAGCTTCGGAATAGATATTTGACAACACTGTTGTAAAAACTCGTTGGCGATTCTCAGACACCAGAGGCTAAGTAGATCAACGACATCAAAGCAGATGGGACCTTCTTTAAAACGTCTTCTTCATTCGGGTTCGAACAGCGTGAGGGAGCGCAATAATGACCGCATTTTAGCAGATTTCTTTTGGCCGTAAAGCAATTGTTTACATCGCAAGACCTGATATCACGCGAGACTTCCTGACGCAGCGGCCGGCGGCCCGCCGGCTCAAAGTTGCAAGTGCGGATTTTCCGCTCACGGGCACCAGGGGGGTGCGAAACGACCACCATTCAACCCAAAATAAGTAATATAACCATTCCAGTGACTCCGAAGCTGTTCAGTTAAGGTAAAAAAGTTACTTAGTTCACCTTTAAAAAAAAAACCAAGGGGTTTTATTTATTTTAAAGCTTAAGCTTGAGTAAGCAAACTGTACTTTTTATGTAATTTATGTAATAAATAGAACTTTATTGTAAAGTGTTACTGATTCAAACGTCTCCTGAGTTCACTGTTGGAAAGATCAGTTGTCCATTCATTAAAATTAATCGTTCAAAGGAGTAATTAGTTCGCGAACTGGACGTGTCATGCGCGTTGTGTGATTATCCCAGCAGTTAGGACATAGACATCCAAGATTTGTGTCAACACAGAAAACATTTCATCACTGGATAGTTTTTTTCGTTTAATTAAAGTGTTGTTTTATGTCAGCTGAATGTCTGGGACGCTTTTCAGAGAAGATAAGGCAACAACTTATTTAGCACAATTCACACCCAGCGATAATTGAGGAAGAAAAAAAAATCTCCGAATGCTCCACATGAAACTTTGGTCTTCCGACCTTTTACCACCGTGTCGATTTATTTTGATTAATATGTGCGAGGGAGAGAGAGCAAGACAGCGCTTAGTTTGGAGACGGTGAAGTCTTTTTTACACTTTCGCCTGGCTCCGAAGAGAGAGAGAGAGAGAGCGCGCGCGCGACCGAGTCTCTCTCTGCTCGTTCTTTCAGTTAAACATGCACTGTGACTCTGTCACAAGCGCAGCAGTTCATCTACATTACTCAGCGATCGAATAACACTTTGGCGGGCGCTAAAACTCATAGTCGTTTGGTCATTAATCGGACTGGTTTTGTTTCACTCATCGTCATCGTAACGTAAATTTAGCTGCAGCTAAGTGCCTTTGTGCGACCCACCTTTTCTCACTGTGTGACCCACAAGTGGGTCGCGACCCACAGTTTGAAAACCACTGTCTTAGTCTAGCATTTGCTCTCGAATCATAGCCAATACTGTCTTAAATAGCCTGTGGTGTAGCACTTCATTTTTAATAACATGAGATTTTGGCCAAATGACAGAAAAAACTGAGCGCCCACATAGCTACAGTAAACTTGAGTACTGTAAAGTTGATGAAAACGTAACGCGATGCACTTACTGCCTCAGATGCGGCCGTTCTGATGACGGACAAAACACGTATGTACAAAAGTTAACCTCGTAACTCCATTTGAGCTTTTGGTAAAATGTTAATAATCGAATGACACATGCAAGTGTCTGACCATATATAAAGCCACAATGTCAACTTTGACAATGTGTTTTTGGAGATACAAGTTTTCCGCCTAGCAGCGATGACATATACGCTTTGTTCCAAAACCCATTGAACTGCATTCCTAGACAGCATTTTTAGGCAGCATAAGCTCGCAGTCGTAAGACAAATACATTCTATTCTATTCTATTCTATTCTATTCTATTCTATTCTATTCTATTCTATTCTATTCTATTCTACAAATATAAGCTATATTCCAAAACTGAGTGAGCAGCCTATAGTGACAACAGAATTATGATATCTTATTTTGGTCAAAATCTAAAGCACACACTTTCAAAAAGTCTTTGTGATGAAGACATTCCCAGAAAGCAGTACAACAAGCTAAGTGAAAAAAAAAAAAGCATCCAAGATTTAATCCATTTAATCAGAAACTAAAACGTTTCACTCAATATTAGTGTGTACCGTCATGCATACTTGTCTTGTTAGTTTAGCAACATGCTAATTTCAAACTGTTTTGGAATCAGTTGATTCCAGTAGAGTTTAACATTACAATGTTGCTACAGTAACAAGACGGTTCCCTTTTAAACATTAAAATAAAAAGAATTTTGGGTGCTAATCACTTCTGACATTCCATTTGAACAGCAGGCAGTTCACTAGAGTAGGTCTTGAAACAGACCTGTATTATTTTAAAACTGCTTTTTTGGACATTGTAACAATTGTGTTTTACCTAATTTAATTTCTTGTTTAACAAGGCTTTCCGGTAAAGAATTGATTCTTGATCTGAATCGGCCTGGCAGAGGACAATGCATAATTAAATTTGGTAAAAAAAAATGTAATTAACCTTTGTAGAAAAGCAGAATGACAGTGAAATGTGTTCTTTTGTGTGCATGAATGTGGACAGTAGGAGCTCTTGAACTGTAGTGGGGACAGAAAATCCTCTTGATGCTTTATCAGCTATATTTACATGCACACACACACACACACACACATAAACACAACCACTGTTATACCGCTGAGCTAAAGACTGCATTTCTGTAGTCAAGTGTGTGCTTTCTCATTTAGGTTTCCTGGAAAAGAGTATGAATATTTTTAAATACTGAGGTTAAAGAGCACAAAATACAAAACTGTCATAAGACTATTCTGTCAGCTTCAATGTAAATGTATTGACATTTGGCAAAACTGCTTTGAATAACTGTGCAAATACCTCGGATATTCAGATCAACCAAACAGAAAAACAACCTGGTGAGTGTTTCCCTCAGAGGTTTAGAGTGTAAACGACCACAGGAAGTCGCTTTCCTTTATCTTGCACATCTGTTTTTATCAAGTCTAAAGGCACAGATCTTTAGGTGCTTTAGTTTGTGTGTGTGGCATACAGTTTATCTGTGTTGAAGCCCAACTGTGATTAATTTAGCTGTAAGTGGTTCTGATAATCTTTCTGCCCTTTCTGACAGTGCAAGATCCTGGTGAACGTTTGATAACAGAACCTTCACTGTGTTCCTCTTTTCTGACAGAGATAAAAAAAAATAAACAGCACGAGCCAGTTTTAACAGGTTTCCCATGATTCTGAAAAGTGTTGAATATGCTAATAAATATTTATATGTAGTAGACAAATGATATATATTATACACTGCTCAAAAAAATAAAGGGAACACTTTTTAATCAGAGAATATCATCAAGTCAGTTAAACTCCTGGGATATTGATCTGGTCAGTTAAGTAACAGAGGGGGTTGGTAATCAGTTTCAGCTGCTTTAGTGTTAATGACATTAACAGCAGGTCCACTAGATGGGCAAGGAGATTCCAGGAAGACAGACAGCTACTCTAGGAGAGCTGGACAGGGCCGTAGAAGGTCCTTAACCCATCAGCAGGACCGGTATCTGCTCCTTTGTGTGAGGAGGAACATGATGAGCACTGCCAGAGCCCTACAAAATGACCTCCAGCAGGCCACTGGTGTGAATGTCTCTGACCAAACAATCAGAAACAGACTTCATGAGGGTCCTCTAGTGGGCCCCGTGCTCACTGCCCAGCACCAGGGAGCTCGATTGGCATTTCCCATTGAACACCAGAATTGGCAGGTCCGCCACTGGTGCCCTGTGGTTTTCACAAATGAGAGCAGGTTCACCCTGAGCACGTGACAGACAGGAAAGGGTCTGGAGAAGCCGTGGAGAATGTTATGCTGCCTGTAACATTGTTCAGCATGACCGGTTTGGTGGTGGGTCAGTGATGGTCTGGGGAGGCATATCCATGGAGGGATGCATAGACCTCTGCAGGCTAGACAATGGCACCCTGACTGCCATTAGGTATCGGGATGAAATCCTTGGATCCATTGTCAGACCCTATGCTGGTGCAGTGGGTCCTGGGTTCCTCCTGGTGCACAACAATGCCCAGCCTCATGTGGCGAGAGCATGCAGGCAGTTCCTGGAGGATGAAGGAATGATACCATTGAAGGGCCACCACGCTCACCTGACCTACATCCAATAGAACACCTCTGGGACATTGTGTTTCGGTCCATCTGACATCACCTGGTTGCACCTCAGACTGTCCAGGAGCTCAGTGATGCGCTGGTCCAGATCTGGGAGGAAATACCCCAGGACACCATCCGTCGTCTCATTAGGAGTATGCCCCGACGTTGTCAGGCATGCATACAAGCACGTGGGGGCCATACAAACTACTGAGTACCATTTTGAGTTGCCGCAATGAAATTTCAGCAAAATTGACAAGCCTGCTACATCATTTTTTCACTTAGATTTCCGGGGTGTCTTTGAATTCAATCCTCTGTAGGTTGATCATTTTCATTTCCATCAAACGATGTGGCATCCTTTCGTTCATAACACATTACCCAGTCCATATTAGTATAGATATCCAGCATGACATTTTTCCCCATTGAGATCTGATGTGTTTTCAAAGTGTTCCTTTAATTTTTTTGAGCAGTGTATATATAAAAACGTGAGTTTATTTTTTCCAATTACATTTTTAATTTTGAAAAAAAAAATTTGTATGGGTGCAATTATTAAACATTTATAAATACAATTTTACCAATTGTAATATCAATTGTAATCTAATATATTTAATATTATTTAATGATTTCATATTTTATATATATATATATTTAATTTAATATATACTGTAAACATTTTAATATATTTATATAGATCACTAAATACTTATTTTTATCTATGTATATAAATATATATAAAATACTTGTTTGTGAATGTGTGTGCACGTGTGTGTGTGTGTGTGTGTGTGTGTGTGTGTGTGTGTGTGTGTGTGCGCGTGCATAGGCCTACTGTATGTAAACAAGATATATTCAGCAGTGGGTGTGTAAATTTATGAGACACAACTGGATTTAGTTGAAGAGAAACGATGCACTCAGTTTGGCAAGTTCAAGTTTCTGAGCTAAAAGTAGTTTTGGTTACGTTTGAAATATAATTTTCAAAGACTTACAACTGACAGGGTTTGTGATGTTACTAAGCATCTACATAGCTTTTGTCTATTTTAATGACAGACATTACTGCAAGAAACAAATGCAGTAGGAAGACATCAGTCTTTTAGAAGACAGAATATCAGCCTCTGATGAGAGAGAGATACTCAAAGCTGTCAAAATGCCTCTTGATGTGAAGTGCAGCTATTGGACTGAATTCACACATTACAGAGAACTCTCACAGCCACCGACCTGCTAGTTTTCCCTCACAACTGTTGTGAAATTAAAATTCAAAATTGAAATTTGGTGGCGGTGCGTTAGAGGATCTGTGAACACGACCAAGTTGCTGCCACTGGAGTGGTTGGTTGGAGAGGGTCATGACATTATGATGTATCTTTTCTGATTTTTATTGACCTTTGAAGTGTGTGTGGGGGTGTACTAGTGAGACACAAGGAGTTTAAATTAAGAAGTGTTTAATTGGCAGTGTGATCAAATGTGTGTGTTTGCACTGTGAGTAAACTAAAAGTCAGTGTAGCCCACACACACTCATCAGTGACCTTGTGCTATGTGTCTTGTGTTGAAATGTTCCTGTGGGCCCTCGAAGCCCTGTGCTCATAACATATTCGACATTTTTTCTTTAATAGCAACTAAGGAATAAAAGATAATTTCATGCGCTCAGCTGGATGTTGAAAACCACTCTGGCGATTAAATTGTAACACTGATGAAATGGTGACAAGCTAAATGATGCAGATTGCATATTTCATGCCCATAGCCCCTTGAGTTTTGAGTTTGTCATGCTAATGATGCTAATATCATGGAGGTCTTCGTATATGATACAAACAAACACAGCATGAAGCACCAGCTGCGTGAATTTTTACCTTTCCAAGTTTGTCTTGCTTTCTTTTATTGCCTTTTTAAAAGGATATTTCACTCATAAATGTATTTATTACATGTACATATGTATATGAGCAATATCACACGGGTAGCAGTGCGATATGGCTTTATATCGGCCAGGTAATCACAGTGTGCTAATATACAGCCATATCACACTGCTACTGCGATATTGCGTTTATACAACAGTTCGACGGCACAATTGAGTAAATAAGAAACAACAACCGAGTGTCTTTAAAAACACTCTTTTGTGCAGAACTACTTCCTTCTGCCACGGATTGAGATCTCAAGTTGACGGTTTAACAGTTGAGCCCAAGCCTCCGTTACTAATTCTAAAACGTCACTTTAGAACTAGTAATGAAGTCGCTTCAATTAAAGCTTATTGTATTATGTAGAATATTATGGTATTATAAGAGAGAGATCGACTAAATTAGTGTATTACCTGCGTCTGATATAGCATTCATTCTTCTGGTTGATGTCTTAAAGAGGCTATATGCAACTTTTTCCCCAAAAATAAACGTAACAATAGCCTTTTTATTTGACCATTTATGACTCAAACATCTCCTGATGAGCATACTGACACCTTGTCCGCTCACAGTGGGTGCACCTATAAGCCTGTATCCTATTTTTTCTATTTTCTGTCGGGTCGGATTTTTCCTGCGCTGTCTGCGGATGTGACATCAAGCGCGTTCATGTTAAACGTTTCAGATCACTCTGCCACCACCGCTAGTCAGCAAACAAACTTAGTTTCTCAAACAATATATGTATTTGACTGTTCTTACCTCTGTAAACATAATGTTGACTTCTTTGCAGCGGATGACTTGTGAAGTGTGCACGTACGAGAGCGAGCAGAAAGGAAGAGCAGTTCCGGTTTTTGGCCACAGGTGTCAGTCGCGAGTTTAAATTTCAGAAAATCGCATGTAGCCTCTTTAAAAGTAAATCCATTATAAAAAATCTGTTTCATATCACAATCACTAACGCACCCTTTCTCAATACAAAATACTCCATATTATTTACATAAAATAATATTTATTGAACAACAATATTTAAATGAACAACAATAGCCATTATAAAAGACAAAAGGAAATAAACACAAGCAAACAATTCAGTCAAACATACAAAAGCAGCGCTCTAGTACAGGATTTAAGTTAAATATAGCCTAAATATAAAGTTATGAAACTTAATTTTCCCCCTAACCAAAATCGATTTGCTCTGGAACAAGTAAGACCAAAGATCGCCTGTTTGATATACCCCAAATGAATTATATATAATGTTAAACCACTATCTACATCAGAGCCAGTGGAAAATTCCCGAAGGACTGTCCGAGATGACGCTGTTCTCTGCGGGTACGTGAGCGCTGAGCGGCCGCTGGATGGCCTGGCCTCTAAACAAACAGTAAAATAGGTGCTATGTTTATATATGGTCACATATTTGAGGTCTAAATAGCTACATTCTTGCCTAAAAAACTTGACAGTCGCCGTAAGCAGAGTGATGCAAACGGTGAAACGGTTCCAGTGTTGATGCTGGGGGAATATTGCATGGCCAATCAGATTTGAGAACCATGAACGAACTGTTGTAAGTTGTATGAATATGTGTGTATATACTGTACATATATAGGTTTTGGTAATGAGGTTAATGAGATAAATGATGATGTAAATGTCATTTTTGTTGAACTATTCCTTTCATTTGTCATGATTTCTTCTGGTGTTGCTTGTTTAAGGATCATTTAAGGTTAAAAGGTGTTGTAAAACTTTGCAGTCTGTTTGATTTCTGCTTTGAGGCGTCTCAATTCGTAATGAATAGCAGCCCCTCCCCCTTTGCTGAGTGTGTTCCTGTTGTCTTTTTTTAGCAACAGGAACTCTATATTTGGTAATGTTGTTGTTATTGCGGTGCTCCGTGTTCTTGCAGCTTTGCCTCCGTTGTCATGGAGACGGTAGTTGTATTGAAATGAGTGAAAGTGTGTGTGAGGTGGAGGACGAACAAGAGGAATGTTGATAGAAGGGTCGCTCTATATGCATCAAGGTTGCTCAATCTGCATCTTTATCTGGATGAATAAACTGCTTGCGGCACTCAGTATTATAAACCAGCCTTGAAAACAGGCTACAGTCTTGTGTGAATCATTGGGGCACTTTCAAATTCACATCCACATCCTCTGTGGATCAGCTAGTGTGCAAAGGCAGAATGTGAAAATAAAAAATAATCAGTACAGCAGTTCTTTAATGACAGTGTAAATTGACATTATCACGATAAAAGCAAAAGCTTGTGATTAAATCACCTGATCACAAACAAGGCGTATACAGGGTTATGATGTCATGAAATATTTTTTAGCTTTGCAAACTTTGTTTCGGTCATATTTCAGGCCAAAGATCAAATTAAAAACCCTTTTTTCTCATGATAATTAAACGCATTTTCTAAATTCCACATTCACATTACTACAAACAAACAAAACCATTTTTAAAATGATTGCAGCACCTCAAGCTTTTTAACCCCAAGGCCCATTGTTGTCCAATATTTCTGGTGTAATAATGACATCATCACTGCTTGTTTTTACATGTAAATGTTTTTTTTTTCCTGGTTTTTTTTCTTTCTGTTGTTGTTAACAGATGCTAGGAGCTTGATACTGTTGACACTGCACATTTAATTAAATTAATTAATCACGATAATTTTTTTGATTCCAGAAGATTCAAGATTCTGATTCTCTATGTTCTTCAATAAAAATAAAAACTTGAGGGGGAATATATATATATATATATATTTTTATATATATATATATATATATATATATATAATATATATAATTTCAGTTTACATCTTGATGTTTTTAGCGTTTTATTAAGCTACGTTTTCTTCAACATGATTAAATAATTCTAAGTCCCCCTTTTATGTTTGCTGAATGCCTCTGGTTGAGAACCAATGAGTTTTATGAAACAAGTTCATAAAACTCAAAACAATGAAACCGTTCATATTACTTAAAATGTGTCAGTTTTGTGAACTCAAAAAAGAAGGACGTTCTAAATAATCATAAAAGTTCATTTGATGTAACTAATTTACCCTACTCAAACCAATTAATTATTTTGAGCATTAGGGTTTACAGTGTAATATATATTAGTAATTCCCCCCCCCCCCCCCCACATTATGAGAATGAATTAGAGCTTTTCCACATAATAGTAATGAGAATTGACTCAAACACGTTCTTGACAAGTGCCAAGAGATGCATCCAGAGATCCTTCTGCAGATGGTAGATCAACACCCTGTGTCACTCAACGTATTTCCCAAACCAGATGAGCATATAAAATCAATGCTGAATGTTTCTCCGTAATTATAAATTCTCGCTCCGAGATTTGAGCTGAATGTGATCTGCATACGCATTGACAGTACTGCATTCCTAAATGTGCTGAATGCCCCACTGGGAGGTGAAACGGTCGCGTTAGTAGCATTTATTGCCCCACGATCCCAAAGCCCACTGAATAATTATCATAATTACCATCCATAAATTAGCGCACAATTTCTCACTTTGTACTCGTTCGCCGAATAATGCCCTGCGTAATGAAGGTAGTGTTAGTTAGCTAACGTGCAGCCACACATGCACGTGTGTGCAAGTCTACCATGTGTGCTTCTTTATCCCCACCTTGGAAAGAAATCTGTCAAAGTGTGTGTGTGTATGTGTGAGACTGCTGTAGAACATTATTAGAGGAGACAGTGGGTGTGTTTGATGAACAGGCATGTTTTGTTTTTTAATTTAACTACAGTCAGCCATGACAGACTCATTAGGAGTTCATGGTGAGAGACAGCAAGTCTGTGTGTGAGTAACAGGTTCATTAGCACCACTTCCTGACACAAGGTGTGTTTGACAACAAAATTAAAATTGCCTGAATTTGCAGATTCGGGTTAAACTGGTAGCTGTGCATAGTCAAATACGCACATTTGCTCAACTATCTTTATCACCTCTTTTACAACAGAAAATGGTAATTGAGTGCTGCAGGATTTTAAAAAATTCATTCAGGTGGTATTGAAAACCATTGATAGTGAGCAGTGTTTCTCAATTAAATAAAGAATACATGAAATAAAAAAAATGCACTCAGATATCTGCTTGGTATAATGATAATAATAATCACTTTGCATGAAATGAGCAAATAAAAATACAGAGGAATCAAACGGATGCAAATGCAAAACAAAATTGCAGAAACAAACACAAAACATAAGCAAAGAAGAACTTAAGTACAATAGTATGTAAAGAAACTTAAAAATATCTGTTTTGTATATAAAGAGACAAATAATTATTTCCGCCAATGAAAATCATTGATCCAGATCTGTTGGCTTAAAAAAAAATAAAAAAATGATTGAATATTTAACCACCCCGAGAGGAAAGAATAAGGATCAGTTTTCCAACACTGAGCTAGTCTAGACACAAGAACATCTTTAAGAAATATATTGCGAACAGGTCATAGAAACGTGGTGAGATCTACTTTGGTCGGAGGCCATAAGAGATGAGCAGCAGTCATGTTGTACATTATTAAACAATGACACAAGAAAGAAAATTGATTTAAGGCTGGTTGAAGCACGTACAGTAAAAACCTTTTGCTTTAAATGTATTTATTATGTATAATGTTTTTTAAATTAAATATAACCACAGTTCACCCTCTCTTTACTTCAATCTTGTTTGCTCAATGATTTTTAGCACTGTTTTCAAGTGGAGCTAGTTTTCTGCCAAGTGCGTGTGAAATTAAATCACTTAAATCAGAGACATTTTTCTCATGCATAATAATTAATTTGGCATTTTGGACACCTGTGATGCAACTGAAAGCAAAGATGATGATGTAAGCCTTCCTGTGGTTATACAACTGCTTGACTCTACACACAGTCATCTCGTTTAGCCGTTTTCTCTCCTATCTCACTCTGTCTCTCCCTCTCGCTGAGCAATATGTATCGCACATCTATTCCACCTCCTACTTACAGGCTTACTTCTCTACTGTAGACAAACTCTATTGCGTAGTGCATTTGATTTTTGTTGGGATGTATTTGCAGAAATCGTTAGTGAAAGCAAGCATCAGAATTTCATGCAAACTTGGGTATGGGAGATATTGATTTGGGCCAGTTACCAACTATGCAGGACATCTAGCAAATGCACAGCAACATGTTAACAGCCAGACAGAACACCTCAGCAACTGTGTAGCAACACCCTGACAACAATCCACAACATTTGTGGATTGTTTTGCATGGGTCCCATTAAAATTTTCTTTTTATTACGATTGGAGTCATTTATGGAAATATAAAAGGCTATTGCGACTTTCTAACAATTGTGACCATTTCTCGTATTTAATTTATCTCTCACAATTTGACCTTATATTTTGCAGTTTCCCATAATTATAACTTCTTACTATTGCGACTATTTCTATTGCGACTATATATCTCACACTTGCAACTATTTCTCATAATTGCAACTTTCTCAAAATTACAACTATTTCTCAGTTAATTTTTCTCACAGTTTGACTTTTTATTTAGCAGTTTCCCATAACTATGACTTCATATCTTGCTATTGCCACTATTTCTATTGCGACTATATACAGTATCTCTCAATTCCTACTTACACTCACACTTACAACTTTTTTCGTAATTGCGACTTTCTCACAATTGCAGCTATTTCTCGTAATTGCTACTATATTTTCTAACAATTGCAGCTATTTCTCGTTATTGCTACTATATTTTCTAACAATTGCAGCTATTTCTCGTTATTGCTACTATATTTTCTAACAATTGCAACTATTTCTCGTAATTGTGACTTTCTAACAATTGCAACTATTTCTTGTAATTACTACTATATTTTCTAACAATTGCAACTATTTCTCGTTATTGCACCTTTCTCACAATTGCAACTATTTCTCATAATTAATTTATCTCAAAGTTTGACTTTATTTAGCATTTTTACCATAATTATGACTTCTTATCTCGCAATTGCGACTTTATTTATATTGCGACTACTGTATATGCCTCACATTTGTGACTTTCTCACAATTGCAACTTTTTTCATAATTACAAATTTCTCACAACTACTACTTTTTTCGTCATTCTGAATTTACATATGACCATTTTACTATATTTAGCAGTTTTGACTATTTCTCATTTGCCACTTTATATCTTGTAATTGCAGTTATATATCTCAAAAACTGATATTATATCTCACAATGTGAATATATAGTCACGTATCTTGCAATTGTGACTCTTTCTCATAATTGCACCCTTATGTGCGACTTTATACCTAACGATGTGAATTTATTTATTTTAAACTTCTTTTTTTTACCCTTTAAAAATAAAATGTGCTTCTATTTTATTTTTGCTCAAAAACAAGGTTGATTAAAAATTCTGGTGAATCATGAACATGAGCATTGCTCAGTGAAACATGTCAAAACTCAGTCTGCTGCTCTTAATTATTTGAAGTTGAATAATAAACCACACATTTATGCATTGTCGCTCATATTCACAGTCCAGAAATTTGATACCACTCTCTTCTAGATGACTCCAGCAGCCAGTAATTGGTTACGACCGCTTTGGAGATCGTATCATCTTGGCTAATATAAAATAGACTTTTTAAGTGACTAATGCTAACATTTCACTCTTTCTTGTCATAGCCAAAGCAACGGACCTCGCTGTCCTCCTCCCAGGACGTCCAGAAACCCCTACAGAACCACAGCTGTGAGCCCTCGGAGGTCAGCTCATCTCTTGGCTACGCCAGCTTCAGCACCAGCCCCCCCGCCAGCCCCCCCATCAGCCCCGCCAACTGCTCGACCGGATCCGCCGAAGACTACGGCCTCACTGGTACGACTCTTCTCATCTTGTTGGTCTAGACTCTAGAGGACAAAGATTTCTCTTAAAATCCCTTAAGACAAATAAGAAAGACACAATTTGAGAAAACTGCTGACATGCAGTAAGAATATATATAGCGTATAGCGTTATGAAAGTGTCTTGAGTAAACAAATAATAGTAGCTTTGGGACAGGTTCGCTTTCTGTTCAAAGGGGAGGTGTTTCTATGGGCATTTCAGCCAATGATATCACCGGCTGGATAACCCAGCTGACCCCCCTCGCGTCTCTCATACAGACATGTTAATTTCAGCAGGAAGCCTCTCTCTTGATTTGCTTGTGCCAGCAATGGAGTGATTCCCGCTGCTTTGAGCAGCACTACTGTAAAAGTGTGACTGAATTACTCATCAAACCACATTTTAACGGCTTGAACAGCATTTTAAAGTGCCGCTCAGCTACTCGGCACGGTATGAAAGCAGCAGCCAGCATCAGAGCATGTGGGAATGTCCTCGGTCTGAATTGTTTGTAAAAATACTGCATTCAGAGAGCGACACAGGGAGGTTCTGCACAAGGCCCTCTGCAAACACACCATCTCAGCAAACGTCAGTGTTTTGGCACGGGCGGTTTTGCTGTCATTTCCTCAGCATCCACCTACGGCACTGCTGGTCGAGTGGGCAGTTGATGCTGTTTCCATGGCGATGTCATCCTGGTGCTGAGGTGGGGTAGTCATGGTGACGCTGGTGTACTTTGCAGTCCGTTGGATTTCACTAATGCTTCGCACATGCTTGTCTGGCACCCTGATCCCCTGACGCATGTGTTCAGAGAAATAGGGGGAAAGTAGGGAAGTGGGAGAGAGAGAATCTAATTATAAGAGTTAGTGCTTATTCACTTTTGCCAAGTTTGCTCTTTTAGTTTAGATACGGTAACAGGGGGGATGTTGCAATAGCTACCTTCGTTAAGTGCATTTTTTACTTTCCTCCTGCAGTCAGGTAGCATCCAAAATTAACACACCACTTGTTAGAAATAATTGTGTTTGGTGAGTAAATAAAACAGTTATTTGTGAGTTGTCCAGTAAAAATATACTTTTGACAATCAAGGATTTTTTTATTTGCATTTTTTATTTTTTCACCAGATGTGAAATAACTCTCATTAAGAGGATCAATATGAGAAACAAAATAATGATGTGTCTTTTTGACGTTTTTGCGGCAGGTACGGTTTCACATAAAGATAGAGTCTGACTCACTCACTCACTCAGGAGAAGTAGTTGTGATATTATGATAATTCAAGTATTGCAGTTATAAATACAGTATATATTATTTTCAATGATAATGTAATTAATTCTCAAATTTTATAAATAAATGTACTTTATTATTGTACTTTTTTTAGAGAGATAGATAGATAGATAGATAGATAGATAGATAGATAGATAGATAGATAGATAGATAGATAGATGTTACAATTACTATATATTATATTATATTATATTATATTATATTATATTATATTATATTAATTAAAAAATATTACTAAATATTGTCCAGTACTTTTTATGGCTGATAATAAACTATTTAACACACACACACACATATAATGTATAAGGTAATATATATATATATATATATATATATATATGATAATATGTTTCTTTTATTATGTAATTATCTTTTTTTTTTTTACATATAAAAATACATATTTAAAAAAAAAAATATGTTTACATATTAATTATATTATATTATTATACTATATTATATTGTATAAAAAATGATAAAATAATGCACAATTATTTTCATGGATTGGTAAGTTATTATGGCTGGTAAATACACTCCCCATTGGCAGGTGTGGCAAAAAAGTTGATTTTGAATTTTTTCATCCTCAAACTTTTGTACCATTTATTAAACTCAATCACTTATATAGAACCCAAAGGATGCCATTATTTCTTCTGTATCGCTCCTGAAATTCTCCCTACCTGTGGATGTGTGTGGCTGAAGGTCCTGGCAACCCTTAAACTAAAGTACCTCATTTGGCCCTGTGCGTTACAGTACATAACTCTACCTGGCCACATTATATGTCATTCCCTCTGTACAAGACAAGCAATCTCTTAAGGAAGGCAAATGGTGATGGATGGTGAAGGAAATATCACTGTTGCATTCAAAACCCTTTTGCCACTACAGGGAAGTTTATATCTCTGTTTGCCAGGTCTCCACTGTGAAAAGGGCCTTTTCATCTCAGTCACTCTCCAGTCTAACAGGGGGCTTTTAAAATGGAGGGGTGCTCTCCTCTTCTCTTTGATGGCGGCTCCCTGTTGGTCTGCCCTAATACACGTGTCTTCTGTCCCACTGTCGCAGGACTTTGTATGGTGGCAAATTTCAAGGGGTTTCTGAGGTGTTTCATCTGGTAGTGTGAAGTTCTGAGGTTCTTTGCCTTCTTGCCTGGAACAGAAGCAGATTTTTAGGTTATCAACATCTAGCAGTGCCTTCTGTTGATAGTACTTTTATTTAATTCTGCTGGCAAATGATGTAAAAAAAAAAGAAAAAAAAAGGCGCTATCACTGGAATCACATGTTAGCGTCTCCTCTGAGAGGCCAAGACATACATTCCAAGCGCTGTTGTGATTGAAGCCACGGATCAGAGCTGAAATCACAGTAAAGGCATTGAAGTCCTCTCTCTGCAGCTCCAGGAATAGATCTCACATTTTCATGCTTTCGTTCACCCTATCTTCTTTTTTTTCCATCTTCCTCCTCCTCCTCCTCCTCCTCCTCACTATTTATTAGCTTTATAATGTTCATTGTATTGTTGCCTTGGCAACTAGCGTTGAGTGAGGAGCGCATTGTAGTTTCTTTGATGCCGTGCCTTCATAGGTAATGAAATGAAGTTCTGTCGTTTCCCTACAGTAGGTGCAAGAGAGATGGAGAGATAGACGGAGGCATGATGAGAGTGTGGAGAAGACAAGTTCTCATCGCTTTGGGTTACCAAAGGTGGTGTATTTTTATCCAGCTGCGCTCGGTGCAAACATTATTGATGTCAGTTTTGTAACTGTGGGTAGAGATGAGTGAGATTGCAGCGTTGCGATGCACTGAGGCCTTTCAGCTGCGAGATAGAGTCAAGTTGTCCTTTTATTGCCAAGCATGATGACCTGCGTCCATCACCTCAACCAGTCGAAAAGTTCAGCAATGAATTCATTGATTGGATGTCAGAATTAAATATTAGAATATTTAATTTGCAGCATTGTTCCTACTTAATATTTCATTTTCATTGCAAGTTCCTACGTCTGACTTTGCAAATTGTAATTAAAATGGGATGTATTGGAGTAAAGCAGTCTGGTTGAAATAAAATGTATGCATTTGACATTTTTCAAAAGGTCTTCTGGACATTGATGCCTTTATTGCATGAGTGGGATTGAGGAGAGACAGGAAGTGGGGAATGGTATGGCCAGTAGAGTTTGTTGGATTGCTGCACACAAGGCTATGGATTTGACATTTACTCTTCAACGTGTATAAACTACTAAACTAAACTAGTTACAATAACAATTACAGTGGCTTCCATGATGATTCTGTAAATGAGTAGGTCAAAGAAAAATACCGGGTTGCCCACTGGCAATTACAGCATTGTGGTGGCGTTCTTGTGCATTCAACCAGTAAATACAGCCATTCTAACATCACTTAATGGCAGCATCAGTCCAGTCTGTGGGCATCTTGATAATGCCCTTGGACAGCTATTTCCAGCTTTTTTTCCAATCACAGTTTTGATCTACATGAATGGAGAAAGAATGAAATCTCTTAAACTGTTGGCTAAATGTATATATATATATAGTTCTGTCAAATCGATTAATCACATCTAACATAACATTTTGTTTATATAATATATGTGTATATATATTATTACATTTATATATTGTGTGTGTGTGTGTAATTAGATTGCTTGGGTTACTTGTTGTAAAAGACACATGTGAGAAAGTTGAGCTTTGAGGTGACAGTAGGGCAGAGATCATCCTCTGATAAAAACAAATCCTTCCCATTCAATTTGATGCACTGACAGGTTGCTGTGCTCTAAAAAACAAGAGAAAAAGAGCAGAGAACAGGTGCAAAAAGCTACTGAATCACCAGCCGTTGCCCATTTCTAGTATATTTCTAGTAAAAGTATAGTTTTAAACATGAGAACACACGCACACGGGCACACACACACACACACACACACACACACACACACACACACACACACACACACACACACACACACACACACACACACACACACACACACACATATACAGTATATGCATGCATATATATGTGTGTGTGCAATATATATGTACAGTGGGTACGGAAAGTATTCAGACCCCCTTAAATTTTTCAGTGTTTGTTATATTGCAGCCATTTGCTAAAATCATTTAAGTTCTTTTTTTTTCCTCATTATTGTACACACAGCACCCCATATTGACAGAAAAACATAGAATTGTTGACATTTTTGCACATTTATTAAAAAAAGAAAAACTGAAATATCACTTGGTCCTAAGTATTCAGACCCTTTGCTGTGACACTCATATATTTAACTCAGGTGCTGTCCATTTCTTCTGATCATCCTTGAGATGGTTCTACACCTTCATTTGAGTCCAGCTGTGTTTGATTATACTGATTGGACTTGATTAGGAAAGCCACACACCTGTTTATATAAGACCTTACAGCTCACAGTGCATGTCAGAGCAAATGAGAATCATGAGGTCAAAGGAACTGCCTGAAGAGCTCAGAGACAGAATTGTGGCAAGGCACAGATCTGGCCAAGGTTACAAAAAAAATTCTGCTGCACTTAAGGTTCCTAAGAGCACAGTGGCCTCCATAATCCTTAAATGGAAGACGTTTGGGACGACCAGAATCCTTCCTAGAGCTGTCCGTCCGGCCAAACTGAGCTATCGGGGGAGAAGAGCCTTGGTGAGAGAGGTAAAGAAGAACCCAAAGATCATTGTGGCTGAGCTCCAGAGATGCAGTCGGGAGATGGGAGAAAGTTGTAGTTAGTCAACCATCACTGCAGCCATCCACCAGTCTGGGCTTTATGGCAGAGTGGCCCGACGGAAGCCTCTCCTCAGTGCAAGACAAATGAAAGCACACCTGAAGGACTCCAAGATGGTGATAAATAAGATTCTCTGGTCTGATGAGACCAAGATAGAACTTTTTGGCCTTAATTCTAAGCGGTATGTGTGGAGAAAACCAGGCACTGCTCATCACCTGTCCAATACAGTCTCTCAACAGTGAAGCATGGTGGTGGCAGCATCATGCTGTGGGGGTGTTTTTCAGCTGCAGGGACAGGACGACTGGTTGCAATCGAGGGAAAGATGAATGCGGCCAAGTACAGGGATATCCTGGACGAAAACCTTCTCCAGAGTGCTCTGGACCTCAGACTGGGCCGAAGGTTCACCTTCCAACAAGACAATGACCCTAAGCACACAGCTAAAATAACGAAGGCTTCACAACAACTCCTTGACTGTTCTTGAATGGCCCAGCCAGAGCCCTGACTTAAACCCAAATGAGCATCTCTGGAGAGACCTGAAAATGGCTGTCCACCAACGTTTACCATCCAACCTGACAGAACTGGAGAGGATCTGCAAGGAGGAATGGCAGAGGATACCCAAATTCAGGTGTGAAAAACTTGTTGCATCTTTCCCAAAAAGACTCATGGCTGTATTAGATCAAAAGGGTGCTTCTACTAAATACTGAGCAAAGGGTCTGAATACTTAGGACCATGTGATATTTCAGTTTTTCTTTTTTAATAAATGTGCAAAAATGTCAACAATTCTGTGTTTTTCTGTCAATATGGGGTGCTGTGTGTACAATAATGAGAAGAAAAAAAAGAACTTAAATGATTTTAGCAAATGGCTGCAATATAACAAAGACTGAAAGATTTAAGGGGGTCTGAATACTTTCCGTACCCACTGTATATATGTGTGTGTATATATACAGTATATATATATATATATATATATATATATATATATATATATATATTATGTGTATAAAATTTTATACAATTTTTAATAACAAATCATTAAAAAATAAACACAAAAAATCTAATAGTGCCCTAGAAATAGTGCAGGATCTTAAATATTTGTTTTGACTTTTTCTGTTTTTATTAATAATATTTTATTTATTTACTTATTCATAAAAAATTCAACTTGAATTTACAGGATTTCCAGAAAAAAAGTGTGATTTTAGATTTTTAGACTCTACTTGGTATTTTACAACAATTATCAATAAATAATGACAAAAAGTTCATCATTTGACAAATTTTATATAAAAACAAATGCTAGATGTTGGCTTTGTCCATTGATTGTTTCTTTTATTTGAAAGTTGGGATGTCTTTTCCAACAGCCACCATGTTCTTCAATTCACTTTTCGATAATTGCCTTACTGTCCTCTTCTGTACTGCCAAGAATGTCCAATAATTATAAACTGACCTGATGTCCACTTATGCTCTTCACCATATTATTAATGGAGTGTTTTGGTGTGAACCCATGCACTCATGCAGGCGTTATTGTGCGCCCTACTCGTCTTTATGAGTCAGCATGCTAACGGGGCTCCGTGGCATAATTAAACACCATCATTCCATTAAAGAGAGTTTTATTAGAGGATCTGTGTGTGTGTGTGTTCCCTGCCTCCACAGGGATTCATAGATCAGAGTACTGTGCCTGGAGTGCTTAGATGAAAATTAATGTTTTTATTGTCCACCCATAAACACACACACACATACAGTACGCACACACACATGCATATATGTACTCCTACAACTGTATGAGCGCACACACACACACGTATCATCTAAACAGTTCTGGTTTCTAATGTTACACAAATCTACCATCACTCTTCTGACAGCATACGGACCCCACAGCACTTTTCGATGCTGGTTGCCTTGGAGATGGTGCGCTTTGAGACAAATGGGAAAGCTACAGTGAATTCAATATTTTGTAATTGTTTATGATTCCTGCGGGTATATAGGGAGGGATTCCATACAAGAAAGGGTATATTGAATTGTATATTGTAGAAGTGCCACCCATGAGACCTGAGTGACTGACAGATTCATAGACTGATTTGTATCGATGTACATTTAGACGTCGGCCAGCAGGCCCTTTAATATGTTAGGTGATTGACAGGTCTGATATTGTTCTGTGACTTTTAATATCTGAGAGTGAGTCAAAGACAAGCACCAGAGAAAATGAAACAAGATTGTGCCAGATGTGGTGCTGAACCCTGTCCTGCAAACATAACATAACTTGCCCCTCCTGATGTAACTCAGTGAGGAAATTGCTCACACGCTCATACACGCCCTGCTTTATGACTATCTGTAGGCTACACAAGTTAATGATTTTTTGATAATTTATGTTAATGTCACTACAACTTTTTTGGGCTATTGGGATTTTATGCTCAATACTTTGGTAGAGATAGTTTGATAAGACAAGAATCACTATTGCTATTGCTTATACTTTGTGCATACTTAGGTTAGTGATATGAATAAACAAACCTCAAACTGGAAGCACACTTCAGTACATCGAGGAAAGGATTAAGGAATGTTATGACTTTTCAAAATGATTGATTTTTGTGGTTGCTATGTGATTGCTACTGTGTTCTGGGTGGTTTTTAGCACAAGGATATGCCATTGCTAAGGAGCTCTGGGTTTCCAGATGGTTTCTTACTGCCCCAAGTCAAAAGAGTCCATGCCATCACCCCTATGATATTTTGATCTCTAAATGGCTCATGTCCCCCATTCAATGTAAGCCTATGATTTTCTTAAAACTTTTTTATAATATACCAGGTAACAATCACAAGTCTAATTGTTTTGAAATTTAATAGCATACATTTCCTCAAAAAAAAAAAACGTCATGATTTGACTTATACATTATACATGCCCAGGGACCTCCTCACTCAGGAAACTTTGAGCCGTTCAATATAAAAAGAGCTATATTTTCAAGGTAATGAAAATGATATACACTGCCATTCAAAAGTTTGAGGTCGGTAAGCAAAAACAAACAAACAAAAGAACAGTAATATTTTGAAATATTTTCACAATTTAAAATAACTGGTTTCTATTTTAATATATTTTCCAATGTAATCTATTCCTGTCATGCAAAGTTTAAATAACATTATAGTGTGTCTTATAAATCACACTACGGTAGTGCATTATTAAACAATATATTATGTTAAACAGATAATCTTCCTTCAAATAGTCTCACAGATAACTTTTCCTGTTGCAGACACTAAGTATGAACAGTAGTAATATGCCTTAGCAAGCACTAAGAAGATTCTCTGACTATTGGAATATGAGAGTCCTTTATTTATTTATTAAACTGTATGTAAAATGCACATACATTTTCCTCTCTTCCTCTCTCTGTGACCTGCTGTAGGACTGGCAGAATCTCTGGTCCTATTTTTGGCAGGAAATGGGTGCAGTTCAATACGGCGCAGTAAACATTTGTTAACAAGCAATTAAACATGTGGCCTTTAATCCACTGGAAGAGACAGCCATCAGCTCAGTGTGTGTGTGTGCGTTTGTGAGCGACTCAGCCCATTCTGCTCTTTTTCTACTGTTCTCCATCATTACTTCCTCCTGCATCTACAACCCCACCCTGATTTTGAATTTCAGACTAATCTAAATAGACAAACAACATTAACATTAAGTTCCTATATACTGTATAAGCTCACAAATACATACGTCTAAAGTACTTATTTAGTTTCTGTTGTGACATGACAAGACATGACAGTGCTGTGTGTGTGTTCGAGTATGTGCACAGATGAGTGTGTGTAAATGTGAGAACAGAAACATCACTGGAATGCTGTGTGGTGCAACAGTGGCCCTATCAGATCTTTGAGAATGAAAAACTACATGTAAACGAATGTGTGCGAGTGTGACCTCAGAGGTGGGACTCGCACACATAACCTCATTCCTCATAAGATCGTCCTCCTGGAAAGTTCTGCTGGCTGTTTTGCTGCTTCATACCTGTTTGCTAAAGTATACGAGCGCAATAGAGGTTTTCAAGAAGGAGGTAGGTGATCTAGCATTATTGTAGCATGTGATATTTTTAACCATGGGTGTTTCTCTATGTTTAATGAAGGGAGGGAAGGTTCACAACTTTTTAAGAATATACTGTTTTTAATTTAACCCCTGTTGGGCTTTAGATTCAAGCTGAGATTCGCTCTTCACTGTCGGCCCAGCATGCACTGCGGCTCCTGTTGTATCACTGGCTCTGGCTGATGTTCTCCTCTCTGCTGTTTACTGCATGTTCTGGAAGAGCTCTTCACACTAGTGAGTCAGAAATACAGCAGTAAGCTCATCATCTGGATAAGAACTCTGTAAGCTGCTCTCACACCCAGCAGTCTAGTCACCCAAAATCAAAATTAAGTCCTCATTTTCTGTGGTTTCGATAGGACTTGAGCTCTATATTCTTAATCTTCTGGAGTTATATGATGGATTTGTGTGAGAAGATCTCTCTCAAATCTCATTTGGGTTTGCATGTATTAAATATCGTGAGCTGTATTATTGATGAGAATTAACCCTGTAAAGCCTGACATATGAAATAATAGTCTGAAATATCCATCCATCCATCTTTTTCCGCTTATCCGGGGCCGGGGCGCGGGGGCAGCAGTCTAAGCAGAGATGCCCAGACTTCCCTCTTCCTAGACACTTCCTCCAGCTCTTCCGGGGGGATACAGAGGTGTTCCCAAGCCAGCCGGGAGACATAATCCCTCCAGCGTGTCCTAGGTCTTCCCTGGGGTCTCCTCCCGGTGGGACGCGCCCGGAACACCTCCCCGGGAAGGAGTCCAGGAGGCATCCGGAACAGATGCCCGAGCCCCCTCAGCTGGCTCCTCTCGTTGTGGAGGAGCTGCGGCTCTACTCTGAGCTCCTCCCGAGTGACCCAGCTCCTCACAAAATGAGATCTATGAAAAGTTTCAGTCTGGATTCAGACCGCATCATAGCACTGAAACTGCGCTCGTTAAAATCACAAATGATTTACTTTTAGCTTCTGACCAAGGCTGTATCTCAATACTAGTTTTACTTGATCTTAGTGCTGCGTTCGATACTATAGATCATACATTACTCTTAGATCGACTACAAAATTATACTGGTGTTCAAGGACAAGCACTAAGCTGGTTCAAATCATACCTATCTGACCGCTACCATTTTGTCTATTTAAATGGAGAAAAATCGATCATAACTCCAGTAAACTATGGAGTGCCGCAGGGATCTGTATTAGGCCCTCTGTTATTTTCAATATATATGATGCCACTTGGAAATATTATAAGGAAACATGGAATTAGTTTCCATTGTTATGCTGATGACACTCAAATATATATTTCATCAAGGCCGGATGAAAACGCAAAATTTTCCAAATTGACAGAGTGTGTTAAAGATATAAAAGATTGGATGACCCGTAATTTTCTTTTATTAAATCCAGACAAGACAGAGGTAATACTTATCGGTTCAAAAAACCGCCCACAAAACCTCGCACAATACAACTTTAACATCATAGGATGTCCTGTTACTTTATCCGCTACAGTAAAAGACCTGGGTGTTATACTCGATTGCAACCTGTCTTTTGAAAATCATATTTCATATGTTACAAAAACAGCATTTTTCCACCTTAGAAACATTGCTAAGCTACGTAATATGCTATCAGTTTCTGATGCAGAAAAGTTAGTTCATGCATTCATGACCTCGAGACTGGATTACTGTAATGCTTTACTAGCTGGTTGTCCTGCATCCTCAATAAACAAGCTACAGTTAGTCCAAAATGCCGCCGCTAGAGTTCTTACTAGATCAAGAAAATATGATCATATAACACCGATTTTATCATCACTGCATTGGTTACCTATAAAGTTCCGTATTAATTACAAGGTATTGCTACTGACTTATAAAGCCCTAAACGGCTTAGCTCCAGTCTATTTAACGGATCTTCTGTCGCCCTATAATCCATCGCGCTCTTTAAGATCACTAAATTCAAGGCTTTTGGTCATACCTAGGATATCCAGAACCACCAAAGGAGGGAGAGCATTCTCACATTTGGCTCCAAAACTCTGGAATAGTCTTCCTGATACTGTTCGTTGCTCAGACTCGCTCTCCCAGTTTAAAACTAGATTAAAGTCGCATCTCTTCAGCCAGGCATTCATATAATCCTACAGTTCAAACTACAATCCGGCCTCTAGCTCATAAATGCCAGAGGAGAACTGGCCCCCGACTGAGCCTGGGTTCTCCCAAGGTTTTTTTTTCTCCATTAGGTCACCTGATGGAGTTTTAGGACACCATTAGGTCACTTGATGAAGTTTTTCGGTTCCTTGCCACTGTTGCCTTTGGCTTGCTCAGTTGGGGATATTTTGGGGATATTTAATTTAATTTTATCAATCAATAAATTCCTCTTGAAACAAACTTTGTTGTATTATTTTAATTTAATACTGTGAAGCTGCTTTGATACAATCTGTATTGTGAAAAGCGCTATACAAATAAACTTGACTTGACTTGACTTGACTCACCCAACTCTAAGGGAGCGCCCAGCCACCCTGGGGAGAAAGCTCATTTCGGCCGCCTGTATCTGAGATCTTGTCCTTTCGGTCATGACCCACAGCTCATGACCATAGGTGAGAGTAGGAACGTAGATTGACCGATAAATCGAGAGCTTCGCCTTGCGGCTCAGCTCCTTCTTCACCACGACAGACCGGTACATCGACCGCATACCGCAGTACTTCAAAAGCTGCACAGATCCGTCTGTCAACCTCCCGTTCCATCCTTCCCTCACTCGTGAACAAGTCCCCAAGATACTTGAACTCCTCCACTTGAGGCAGGAACTCTCCACCAACCTGAAGTGGGCAAGCCATCCTTTTCCGACTGAGAACCATGGCCTCTGACTTGGAGGTGTTGTTTCCCATCCCAGCTGCTTCACACTTGGCTGCAAACCGTCCCAGTGCATGCTGAAGGTTCTGGTCTGATGGGGCCAACATGACAACATCCTCCGCAAAAAGCAGAGACGAAATTGTGTGGTCCCCAAACCAGACACCCTCCGGCCCCTGGCTGCGCCTAGAAATTCTGTCCATAAAAATTATGAACAGAACCGGTGACAAAGGGCAGCCCTGCCGGAGTCCAACATGCACTGGGAACAAGTCTGACTTACTGCTGGCAATGCAAACCAAGCTCCTGCTCCGGTTGTACAGGGACCGGACAGCCCTTAGCAAAGGGCCCCGGACCCCATACTCCCAGAGCACCCTCTACAGGACACCACAAGGCACACAGTCAAATGCCTTCCCCAAATCCACAAAGCACATGTGGATTGGTTGGGTGAACTCCCATGAACCCTCCAGGACCCTGGAGAGAGTATAGAACTGATCCAGTGTTCCACGACCGGGACGAAAACCGCACTGTTCCTCCTGAATCCAAGATTCTACTATCAGCCGAATTCTCCTCTCCAGTACTCTGGCATAGACTTTCCTGGGGAGGCTGAGAAGTGTGATCCCCCTGTAGTTGGAATACACCCTCCGGTCCCCCTTCTTAAAAAAAGGGACAACCACCCCGGTCTGCCAGCCCAGAGGTACTGTCCCCGACCGCGACGCAATGTTGCAGAGGCTTGTCAGCCAAGACAGCCCCACAACATCCAGAGATTTGAGGTACTCAGGGCGGATCTCATCCACCCCCCGTGCCTTACCACCGAGGAGCTTCTTGACTAACTTGGTGACTTCAGCTTGGGTGATGGACGCTTCCTCCTTTGCTTCCGTGGACGCGTCGACAATGGAGGTGGAGAATATGGTCCACTCGGATTCAATATCTCCAGACTCCCTCGGGATCCGGTCGAAGCTCCGCCGGAGGTGGGAGTTATAGATCTCTCTGACAGGGGACTCTGCCAAACGTTCCCTCACAGTACGTTTGGGTCTGCCGAGTCTGTCCAGCTTCCTCCCCCGCCATCGAATCCAACTCACCACCAGGTGGTGATCAGTTGACAGCTCCGTCCCTCTCTTCACCCGAGTGTCCAAGACATACGGTCGGAGGTTGGATGAAAACGACCACAAAGTCGATCATCAACCTCCGGCCTAGGGTGTCCCGGTCCCACGTGCACTGATGGACACCCTTATGCTTGAACATGGTGTTAGTTATGGGCAAGCTGTAACTAGCACAGAAGTCCAATAACAGAACACCGCTCGGGTTCAGATCAGGGGGGCCGTTCCTCCCAGTCACGCCCTCCAGGTGTCACTGTCGCTGCCCACGTGGGCGTTGAAGTCCCCCAGTAGAACGACCCCCGAGTCCCCAGTCGGAGCACTTTCCAGCATCCCTCCCAGAGACTACAAGAGGGCCTGATACTCTGCACTGTCATTCGGCCCGTAGGCACACACGACAGTGAGAGACCTGTCCCCGACGTGAAGGCGCAGGGAAGCGACCCTCTCGTTCACCGGGGTGAACTCAAACACATGGCGGCTGAGCTGGGGGGCTGTAAGCAAACCCAAACCAGCCCGCCGCCTCTCACCATGGGCAACTCCAGAGTGGTAGAGAGTACAGCTTCTCTCAAGGAGTGTGGTTCCAGAGCTCAAGCTGTGCGTGGAGGTGATCCCGACTATATCTAGTCTGTACCTCTCAACCTCGAGCACAATCTCAGGCTCCTTCCCCGCCAGCGAGGTGACGTTCAACTTCCCTAAAGCCAGTTTCCGTGTCCAGAGATCGGGTCGTCACGGCCCCCGCCTTTGGCTGCCGCCCGATCCACTATGCACCCGCCCCTTACGGTCCCTCCTGCAGGTGGTGAGCCCACAGGAGTGCGGCCCCACGTCACCAGGTGCTCGCATGCGAGTCCCAACCCTGGGCCTGGCTCCATGGTGGGCCTCCGGCTGCGCCATGCCGGACAACATCTCGGTCCTTGTTTTTATTTGCTTCATAATGGGCTTATGAACTGCTCTTAGTCTGACCCGTCACCTAGGACCTGTTTGCCTTGGGAAACCCTACCAGGGGCATATAGCCTCGGACAACATAGCTCCTAGGAACGTTCGGGTACTCAAACCCGTCCACCACGATAAGATGGCAGTTCAAGGAGTCTGAAATATATATTTATCAAATCTACATCAGATTTAGTGGCTTTTGTATATATATATGATATAAGAGAATATTGAGTTCATACTCAAGGAGGAAAAAACACCAGGGCTAAACCCAGTTTTATTAGGGCTAAACCTATTGCAAAAAAAATATGTATTTTGGTGAAGTTGCTGATATTTATATGGGCAAAACATTTGATGATCCTGACGATCTTGTAACGTAAATCATTAAGATTTTTATAACAATATAACCAGCTTATAAAATGCTTATATTGGAATATAGTGACTTGAGTCATTTGTACACCTTTTATGTTACTTCTGTTGGAGTTTGGAATGTTTAAGTGATGGCATAATTTAATGTGTGTGTGTGAAACTATGTGTAAACGATCCTTTTAAACATGAGGAATGGGCAACAGCTGGTGATTCAGTAGCTTTTTGCACCTGTTCTCTGCTCTTTTTTTTTCTTTTTTTTTTCTTTTTTTGAGCACAGAACCTGTCAGTGCATCAAACTGAATAGGAAGGATTTGTTTTTATCAGAGGATGATCTCTGCCCCACTGTTTTCACCTCAAAGCTCAAGTTTCTCATATATGTGTCTTTTATAAATTACGACAAGTAACCCTAGCGATCTAATTACGTGGGAAGAGTTCAGACGCTGTGCTGTAGGATAGATTTCCTCCCGCTGACCCCAGATCAGACTTTTGTACCCTGCGTGAGCTTTTGATGCACTCTCTGCTGTGCTCAGATAAGACTTGGGAACTTCTGCTGAGATCTCTCTGATTCTTTGCCCTGTGGGTCAGTTAAGATGGCGCCACAGTCAATCTGCATTAGATCACTTTCTTTCTTTCTGTCTGTCTTCTTCCTTTCACTGTTTCATCTCTCCCTTTGAGCCCATAATTTAAGGAAGCCACTGTGTTGTCTCCATGACTACCGGATGTCACCTGTTGCGGTTCCAGCTGTAGATCTAATCTGAGAGGAAAATGGGAAAAGGGACAGATATTAGAAATTAAGGAGGAGGAAGACACTAAAAAAAGATATATAAATACTATTACACTGTCAGGTCATTTATTGATTAATTAATTCTATATTTTTGTAATCTTATATTTGTTCATTTAATTAAAGAATTCATTGGTTTGTTCAGGGTTTCAGCAGTCATGGAAAACTTTGGTTACACTTTATTTCGATATTCCACTTTAAACATCTACTAACTAAAGTATCTCTGCATCTGCATGCCAACTAACTCTCATTAGAGTATCAGTAGACTGTCTGCTTAATATCTGCTAACACTTTATTGTGATGGTCCTCCAACAGATATTATAAGATATACTTATTCTACTAAACCGAACCCTAACATCTAACCCTAACATAACAGTCTACTAATAGTTTAATAAGAGTTAGTTGATATGTAGTTGCAAAGTTACTTATAGTTATAATGTTTAAAGTGGAATATCAAAATAAAGTGTAACCACACACACACACACACACACACACACACACACACACACACACACTCACACTCACACTCACACACTCTCTCTCTCCCTCTCTCTCTCTCTCTCTCTCTCTCTCTCTCTCACACACACACACACACGCACACACCCGCAGACAAAACAATCTCTTTCCTCTGTTATCTGTTGTAGTTTGGTGACACATTTTTTCTCAGTGATGGTGGCAAAGATCTCGAAGCGCTCTTGCCTTTATATTACCCATAAATTGTGCTTTTTATTTGATCTGTTTCCCAGAAACTGATGTGAACTTTCCATTATGGCTGTGTAGGTGTGCTGAGTGGTTTCTATACTGTAGATGGTTATCCACTTCTGCCTTCCTGTGAGCTTTGGTGAACACACTCATTTTCCTTTAAAGTCACCATGAAATCAAAATTGACAATTCTTATTTTTTTTTAATAGAATGTTACCTTGTTTATTATAAAGGGTTTATCTGTGCACATAATTATTATTATTTAAAATGTATGTGCACTCATAATATTTAATCAAAAAACATTAAACTCCCTCCGCCCAAAACGACGTCTGTTCTCTTCATGACTTACTGTATGTCTTTGCGGAGAATGGGACTAAATATCCTCCACAACTGACTGCAAACTGGCATTCCGATCTGCCTCCATTTAGTTAGCAACGCCCAACTTCACAATGATCAAATCAATTCCCGAGGACAAAAAACAAGTCCCATCCTACATTTGTTTCTCATTCCAGAAGTTTCACTCAGATACTGTATATGTCACAATAGGTAAGAAAAACTATTGCAGCTTCCATTTCATGCTGACTTTAACATGCAACTTTACTTTTATCAGTCTATCTTTTATTTGATGTTAAATTAATCAAATACGGTATTCTCAAACTATTGATTGTGTTCTCAAACTATTGATGCGGATATTAGACCAATCAGGATTGGCAATGGCATCATTTTGTGGTTTGGGGGGCTGATTTGCATCTTTATTAGTGTAGTAAAGAGGCCAGTGAACTACAATTTATACTGACGACTAGTTGAGCCATGTAACTCTCTTGTAGTGTAGACTTCTAGTAAGGCAGATTATCCCTTGAATTCTTCAGATAGAGTCAACCTACCTTGTTCCTTTGATCCTTTTCAGTGTGAGTTTTTCCCGCAGCGTGTTTGTATTTGGCTTCTCGCAGATGACGGTCAAGGCCTCTGTGTTTTGTATGCCGACTGCTGTTTTGTCTGAGATGGCAGTGACCTTTACTACTATTGTGATAGTTCATGCTGTTTCTGTCTCTCAATGGATGAACTCATCATGGCATTTAACTTACGATCCTTTCACTCTAGATGATCAAAACTGACACAGACCCTTTTGTACAACATTATCCTCTCTCTTCAGGGTCAAAAGTGAAATATTACAGCCAAAAATGATATCATAACTCACCCTCATGTCGCTTCAAACCTGTAGCATGACTTTCTTTCTTCCATGAAACACAAAAGGAGACATTTTGAACAATGAACTCGTCACTCTTTTCCATGCTATTATAAAAATTATGCAAAAGCATCATAAAAATTGTCATAAAAGTTAGGAACAACATGAAGGTGAGTAATTGATAGTATTTTTTTTAACTATCCCTTTAAACTCATTTTGTTTGTGAGCAAGATTTACTCATTCTCTTGTTGTCTCCACCTGTTTTGCTTTCCCTCAGCCTGCAGGAGTGTAATTTGATCTTTATCTGTTGAAAATTCTGTTTACACGAGCTGGAACACGGCACCGACGACGGAAAAGGACGGGACGGGGGAGCGTTGAGCTCTGATGTCTCCCTCGGAGTGTTATAGATACTGATATCCTGTTTAGCGTCATGTCTCTCCGCATTCACTAAATCTGTCTGCTGGAGTCCAATCCAGAATACGCATCAAAAACCTTTTAAGCGGTGCGTGTCTTCCGCCGTCCACACCCGTATTTATCACACGGGACGCTGCCTTTTCTCTTTAGATTCCAAATATGAGATCCAACGTGTAGAGGTGGTGCAGTACATGCAAATGCAGTCCTGTGATTTATATTACATGTCATTACTGTGCTGCTTTATAGGCACATTTTAATGAGGTTAAAAAAAAAACGAATTCAGAGCCTGTTTTGAGGACTTGTGAGGTTGGGATGTGATGGGACGAGACCAGAAATGCTTTTGAGAGGCGTTTTAGTTATTCATCAAAGCTGAATTTGCTCCCTCTCCATTTAGTCTTGTTTATTTGTGCTGTGAGCTTTATGCAAGATCGACACATTTTTGATGCTAAATAAAAATAGCATCTTTCTCTGTGTTCCTTTCAGATGCCTCTATTCCGGTGGTTATTTTGGCCTGTAGCACAGCGTTCCGTTCAGTTGATTATTCTGCATTATGAGATAAAAGGGAAACTCATGTGACTGTCTGGACAGGATCAAAGCAGGATGTACCAATATGTGTGCATGTGTTCTGTGTGTGAATGCAGTGGCTTGGTTGAACATACTAAATGTCTGTTTATTTGACCGAATTTCACTTGCATTTATTATAATTACAGTTATGGTTAGGTTTGTGTGTAATTTTCATCTGCAGAAAACTTGAAATCTTTCCATTCATACTATTCTACACACCCCCTTGCATGTTAATTTTATGAAATTTTGGATAATCTGAGAATACTTTTGAATACCAATTTGACAATGAAATAAACAATACACCATTGTTCCATATTTATTTCAAAACTATACTGTCAGCACAGAAAATGTGATAAAAAAGTATGCAGATTTCACAGTGACCTAGTTAGTTTTCCTAATAAGCATGACCTATTACTATTGCTCATACTTAAAGGTTAAGACTTGAAGATGTTGAATTCAGGTGCATTAAAATGTTTCACACATTTTGTGCTACAGACAAGAGTGATACCTCAAGTCATGGAGCTTATTAAGGAGAGGTGTGCTATTACTTTTATAAGATATTTTATTAGAACTTTGAAAATTAATTTTATAGCTATATATACAGTATAATATGATTTTGTTTACTTGAACATGTTAGAATCCACCCGAAAACCCCCTTGCATCGGGTGGTGATTTTTCAACTTGCTAGCAACATTCATGTTTTCTTCTGAAAAGATATTAAAATCTAGATATTATTAATATTTGTTTACATTTTAGCAAGCAAAAACAACCTCTAAAACCTCCAACGCTCATGACTGTACAGAATAAACAGAGAAAAATGAAGAACACCTACATCTTGATGAATTTAAACATAAGAGCCTAAAAATAAATATATACACCGCTCATATTTATCAAGAACTGAATAAACCCGGTGACCTCCATGAACTGAGATCCTCATTTACACTACAGATCACATGCTGCCTGAGGACAGCTTTTAAGAGCTTTTTAGTGAAGAAGTCCTGGGCTTCTTTACATGGGACAGTGCAGGAGACAGTTCTCTGTGGGCCGTAGGGGACAAGAGGAGGACAAGAACAGGGTCTCTCTTACTCCAATGAACAGATTGGTTTGCCCCCAGCCTCAGGCACTCATTTGGTTCTAGTCTCAACAGCTAGTCGACCGAATGACATATATACACAGACACAACACTATTTCATATCCAGCATCTGCCTGGGTGCTTGTATTTCAGAGTGAGGACACATTTATATCTTTTTAGGGGGGACACTGTCCAGGCACTAAAAGCAACATTGTTCCTTCTAGGTTTGTTACATTTTAAATGGTTTGTTTATACTGTTATTGATGTGTGTTTGTGTTTTATGTGTAAAAGAAAAGCATGAACGGGAGAGAGAAGGAATGAAGCCTTGAGAATCAGATTTTACAGATTTTTTTCCCCCCCTGCAGACGAGACGGTACACCAGAAAGAGTGCATAGAGCGAGACGACCGGAGAAACAGCCACGTTCCCGAGCAGTTTGCCGGCCTCCTCCACGGCTCATCTCCTGCCTGCGAATCCCCTGATAACCCCTACCAACTCTACAGCAAAGTGCGAAAGTTCAGCGTTCCTGAGCCCCCGGTCCGGCACGGGAATTTTCTCAGAGCGCCCGAGTACTCTCCTCCGCTCCCTCGCACTGGCAGTGAGGCGTCTGCCCTTAAGACCCAAAGAGAAGCCAAACCGCAGATAGTCTACAGGACGATTTTTCACACACGGGTCAACCAGGGGACGTTACCGCTCGGTGAACTGGGTGATAAGACCACGGGGGTGCATGCTAGGAACGGGGAGGCCCGGAGCAACAGCAGGGGCGGAAATAGCCCAGCAAGCGGCAATACCAGCTACGAAGAAAGAGCCTGCACACTTGGGAGGATGAGGTCCATGCCAAAAAACGTTTTGGACCTTCAGCTGTCCAGAAATTTCTCCAAATCAGACTCCAACCTGGTGGCCGTGTCTCCCATCGAGGAGGAGCAGTGGAGTTCCAGAGGGCAGAGCAGCCCCGGTAAAAGCAGCCCCAACAGACTGGAGAGAACCCCCTCCTTTACGGCAGAGTGGGAAGAGGTAATAACGTTTTAATTACCAGCTAATTGCAGAATCATTTCCACTTAATTAATTCACTTAGCTTGAAGTAACCAAGCTGACTGGCTTGAAAGGTTTTCTTTCGGTGCTCAGCGTATGTTTTGGATGTGTGATGCAAAAATCATGCCCTTTCGCCAGAAAGCCTAAATTATTCACCAATGTTGTCATGGCAGCTAAATGATTTTTAATGTGTTTCTTTAATATATAAAGTTTGCATAATGATAGGCCTGGGACACGTTTGCGCTTCTGTTTTGCACTGACAGTGATCTGTTTTCTTCTAGGGCAGCTTTTATTCAGGGTAATGTAGCATATAAAAAGTCAAGCAGTCAGTCAATTAATGGAGGAAGTGCCTTTGAATAATGACATCCTAATTATACTGAGTGAACTGATAAGTCAAATCAAAAACATGCCTATAATTAAAATAATAAATAAGGTGTTGTTTGCACAAAGAACCAAGATTAATTTGATTTTCATTTATTTATTTATTTTCATGACAGTTAGTTAAGCACATTTAACCCTCAAGTTCTCATTATTATGTTTAAATACTTTGCTTTTTCAATTTTTTTTACAGTAATGAGAGATTTGGGGGGAATGTGCTTAATTATCATTACAATAATGACAAAAATATGACCCGAACATCTTTGACAGAAATTACCCTATTGCAACATGTTATCAAAGATCAAAATAAACAAAGCACACATGATAAAAATAGTCTCAGCCTCCAATATTGTGTGAATTCTTCTTTAGAGTCAATTCTCTTTCAGGTCAGTGATTATATTTAGATACAGGGGGCTTCCTGCTTCATTTGACGACTAAAACTCCATAGTCAATAGATTTAATGCATTAGAGCATTTTCCTCCCCAGCCTCACCCAGATGTCAGGTCTTCAAAGGAGAACATACATTAGAAATAACTGATCAAAGGGGAGAGTTCTGCATCCGTTCGTCTGGGGCTTCCGAGCCGCTTTCTCTTTGGAGTAAAAACACGGTCTGCTGGGACACAGCGAGGGCTGTTCTTTGAAGGCAGGTGTTCGGCTTTGTGAAACGACACTTTCTTCACTCCAAACATCAATGTCATTTTAATGAGGAGACATTCATCAAAAAACACACTCCCTGCTCTCTCTCCGAAACTGACATATTCTCAAACGAAGCTGATTGTGATAAATTGCCTTCCCAAAATTCCCATTTCTCCCCCTGCTTTTAGCCAACAATTAAGTGGTTTTGGAGCACAATTACTGGCATTTACGAATAAAAAACTAAAAAGTGAGCTTGTAGAAAAAGAGCAATGAGGAGAAGTCTGTGGGGAAATGCCATGGAATAAAGATATAAAAATAGCGATGAGAGCCTGCCGTTATGCAAACACACAATTTCTCTCTCTCACTCTTCCTCTCCACAGATTGACAAGATTATGAGCTCCATAGGTGCTGGAATTGGCACAGAGTTGGACGGGATTACGGAGAATCACTCAGGTTTGTGTGTCTATGTTTGTGTGTGATGTTGATGCATATAGTGAGTCATCTCAGTACATTTAACATATATCCATAACTATAGGGAGCTCATGGTAAGAATACCAACTAACGGCTGTGAAGTGTGCAGCACTGTGAGACAGGAGGGTTTCCTTCAGTAGTGTCAAAGACCTGCTCATAGACAGGGAGCTTTTTGAGATGTAACCATGGTTACTGCGCGCTCTCCTCTCGTCACTGTAGTCATAATGAGAGCAGGGGGACAAGAAGTGGATGGACAGTTTAGACCTCTAAGCGCTGATCTTGGGACGGTTTAGTTTTTGAGAGGGAAAGGAACATTTCATTGACTGGAGATCACGCTCCTGGGATTCTCACAGCAACGAAAGTGAAAACCATTAAAGTTAATAATGAGGAAATTAACAATTAACTTGCCTCTCCTCTTACTTCATCTCTTCCCCTTTCACTTCCTGTCCTCTCTCCACTCGCCATTCTCTCATTTCACATCCTCTCTTTTTGCCTCCTCTCCTTTTGCCTTTTCCCTTTCCCTTATCCCCCCATCCCCTGCTTTCTTTTAACCCCACTTTTACCTTTTGTCCTCTCCTCTCCTCTTCTTTCCTTTTGCCTCCTCTTCTCCTCTCACTTCCTTTCCTCTCTCCACTTGTTTCCTGTTGCCCCCTCTCATTCTTTCCTATTACCTTTTGCCTCCTTTCGACTTCTCTCACCTATTATTTCCTCTCCTTTTGCCTCTTCTCATGTTTCCTTTCCTGTCATTCTCTCCTCTCCTTTCACCTCCTCTCCTATTTTCCCCATCTCTTTTGCCTCTCCTTTCACCTTCATTTCTCTCTCATCCTCTCTTTGTGCCTGTCTGTTTGCTTCCTGTCTTCTCCTCTCACCTTTTGTTGCCTCTTTTCATTCTCTTGTCTCACCTCCTCTCCTTTTGTATTCTTTCCCTTTGCCTACTCTCTTCTACTCCTTTCCTCTTTCCTCTCCTTTTGGTTCTCCTCTTGTCTCCTGTTGCCTCCTTTCATTCTTTTCTCTCACCTTTTGCCTCCTTTCACCTCTAGTCTCTCCTCCTTTCCCTTCTCTTTTTGCATCAATTCTTGTCTCCTTTCCTGTATTTCTCTCCTCTCCTTTCAACACTTTTTTTTACATTACCTCCTCTTTTTGCCTCTCCTTTCACCTTCTGTCCTCTCTCATCCTCTTTGTGTCTATACTCTTGCCTCCTGTCTTCTCCCCTCACCTCCTGTTCATTCTCATTCTCGTCTCACCTCTTATTTTTGCCTCCTTTCCTTTTGCATTTTCTCCCACCTCCTCTTTCCTCTATTTTTGCCTCTCCCCTTGTCTCCACCCCTGTCCTCCTCTCCTCTCCTCTCCTTTAATTTTGCATCATCTGATTGTGCCTCTCCTCTTGCCTTCTCTCCTTTCACCTTCTCTCATTTTGTCTCTCCCTTCTTCCCACCTCCTCTCCTGTTCTTGCACATCTCCCCTCTCCTGTCCTCTCTCCTCTTCTTTTCTTCTTTCACCTCCTCTTCTATTTGCCTCTCATGCCACCTTAACTTTCACCCTTCCTCTTGTCTCCTCACCTTTTCTTTCACGGCATCCACTTTACCTCTCCTCCCTTTCTTCTTCTCCTCTCTATTTATTTCTCTTTTTGCAACCTCTGTTGTTGCCTTTCATCTTTCTTCTCACCTTTACTTTCCTCTCAACTCTCCTCTCATCTGCTCTACTTTCACCTTTTCCGTCATCGCCTCTCCTGTTGTCTCGTCTCCTCTCCTTGCCTCTCCTATACTTTTGTCTTGCCTCTCCTCTGCAGTGGTCCCTCGTTTTTTTTTGTCCTCAGAAAGCCTGTTTGTGTTACCATTCCACCAATGCTCACAGACGCCCACAGAGTGTGTGTGTGTATGTGTGTGTGTGCGTGTGGGAGGGAGCAACAGCAGCTTCTGCACTCAGACAAAGAGGCTGGGGTTGATCTGATGGCTATTATCGGCAATATGAGGTACAGCTAGTGGAAAGAAGGGAGGGAGAAAGAGAGACCAAGAGGGAGGGAGAGAGAGAGAGAGAGAGAGAGAGAGCACAGTGGCACAGGATGCAGAGGCATACAAATGAGTGTGGGAGTGCTGGAGAAACAGAATTCTACCAAGCAAGCTGCACGCTGTCATTCCTATCCTCTTTCACACACACACACGCTCGCTCCCTCCCGCACGCGCAAATGCACACATGCACATGCCTGCACTCTCCACACACTGAGACACAGGTTGAGCAGCACAGCGGCTGAAGCGGTGGTTGGTGATCGCGCATCTCTCACCTCTCTTGTGGATGTAATTTGGAGCCTTCAGCATGCCTACCTCCACCGCCGGCGTACTTCTCCACCAGCACGGACCCTAACGCTCACTCTCCTGAGAGGGACCCTCTTCTACTTTGCTCTCTCTTTCTGTTCTCTTCCCTTTCTCTACTGTTCTAAGCATTACTTTCTTTGTTTCCTTGAAATCACTTTTCTACCTCCTTTTTCTCACTCTCTCCGTCTCTCCTGTTTGCACTCGCGCTCTCCGTCGCTTGTTGAGCATGGCGGGTTCGTTTGACAGTCACATTGCGCGGAACATGATGTGGCAGTGCCAGCTCTCGCAGCCGGACTGTCGCTGCTACCGGGTGGATGGCTACTCACTTCTCAAACGCCTCCCTCTGCACCCCTTGATAGGCCCCCGCTGCCCCGTCCAGTCCGTAGGACAGTGGCTGGACAACATCGGTCTGGTGCAGTACGAAAACCACCTGCTGTCTAATGGCTTCGACAACGTTCAGTTTATGGTGAGTGTCTCCTTCACACTTCCATCTCTGTCTTTCCCTACGGCCAGTTCTGAGAGTGTGCCTTTTTTTCATTAGTCATCAGTTGCATCTTGTGGGTGGTGTGGGTTTGCATGTGTACTTGAATGTTTGTTGTTCTCTGTTTGTTCTCAGGTAAGCTGTGATTATGTCAGATGTTCTGTACTTGAGTCCTCAGTGTCTTAATTTGTTGGTCTCCTGTTACATGATTGTTGGAAAATGCTCAGCATTGATTCTGTAGACCTTAAAAGGTTATGAAGGCTTTAGGATATCCTTGGATTTTGTGACATTTATCATGTGAATGTATTGCCTGGCCTGTGTGTTTCCTGTCTGTACTCTCATATCAGTACTTTGGGAACTTTGGAAAGCAAAGGGATTTAGTTTTACATTTTTATTAGAAGTATGTGATTAACATGTTTAGTTTAGAAGATTGTAGAAGTTTTAGCAAGTAGGTGTTCAGTAAAAAGCCATATTATAGGAAAATATAAATGAAAATAAAATTATTATTATTAGAAATGAGACAACTTTAACATAATTCCTTTAATTTTGTACGTATTATCTGGGAAATGGTCCTTTTTGTTGTTAATCCAGTGCTGCATGTTAACTCGAGACATTGCATTCCAACACGTGGTCAACGTCACTCCTCTGACAATGCAGAAAACATGTCCACCGTGGGCGTGTTCAAATGCATGAATGTGTTTGCCTGGTGTGTGTTTGGAGGAGAAAGTGTTAAAGCAATCATGATTGTTCAGGAGCACCTGTAGAGATGAAAGGGCAAGTTGGAAGATGTTGTTTCCTGGAAGAGTCGATCAATACTACCTGCACATTTATGATTACCAGTAAATTCTTCTGCAGAGAGAGATCACACTTTTGGTTTAAATGTAGCACAGATGGCAGAATGGTCCACTTGCAAAAATCATACTAGGCTTAAACTAATTAACTAATCCCTGGTTTCACAGACAAGGTTTAAGCTAGTCTCAGACTAAAATAAATGTTTGAGCTGTTTTAACTGAAATCAACTTGCACTGACGTACCTTAAAATATGCCAGTGCCATTGTTTTGTCTGAAGATGCACACCAGTAAGGTGTTGTTTTTTTGTTTTTTGACACGTTTATAAAAAAAACGACTTAAATGCCCTTATTGAACTAAGGCCTAATCCTGGCTTAATCTAAGCCCTGTCTGTGAAACCAGGCCTATATGCTGGTTAGTGCTGGTCTGTGGGCTTGTTGGTTCTTGTCTATGATGGATCTGAATAATGTATTTAATTGCATTAGCTGGTCAACTGGTATGATTGTTCCAAAAAGTCCATGTTGTCAGTCAGTTATGCTGTTTTTTTTCCCCCTGATGATTTGATGAAATGAAAGTCATCATGAGTGACCCATTAACTCATTTTCTAACACTTAATTAATGTTTCTTTTGCACACACAGTGGTTCACTACACTACACTGCAAAATATAATTTTCTTAATCAGAATAGTTTTGTCTTGTTTTACAGTACAAATGTGTAAATATGCTTTAAACAACATACATTTACTTGCATTATTTAGTATTGATATTAAGGCTTGTTTTCAGAAAAGATACGCTGAATTATCATACTCTATTCATTGGCAAATTGTTTTCCTAGTTCCTTAGCATAAATCTAACAAAATTTGCTTGGGGAAAAAAAACGATTTGCCAGAGGGGAAAATAACACTTTCAGAGAATATAGTTTTAATTAAGTCTAAGATACAAATACTGATTAAGGGAATGGTTTTAGTGTACAGTCTCCAGACCATTAGAACAAATGTGGACTTTAATAACTATTTTTAAAATAGTTTTAAGATCATTCATTTCACCTTGCATGCTTCTAGAACGATGTCTTTGAGCAGATGCAGTCACTGTAATCTGTTTTGTTCTGTTGCTGATGGCTCTATACTTTAAGATTTCTGATTTAAGTCAGACTGTGGCTCTATAAGAAAACAATTTCACAACTACTGTACTACTGATTTGCCAAAGGGATCTGTTGCTTTTCAGAAGAATGTCTCCGTTCTAAATGGCTGTCATAGTGCAGATAGCAGTGAGATTGTTACTAAAACAGGTGACGTTCCCAGGTGAGCCACAGACTCATAGGAACGGTAGTCCAAATACTGCACTGAGCTGATGTATAATGGATCTGTGACTAAATCCTATACATTGTGTGACTGAATCGGATGCTCGTGCATATGTTTGTGTGTATGAGTCTTTTTGTGAGTGTTAAGTTGCTCGTGCTGATTACCCTCCCCCAGCTCTGACCTGCATCCATTCCTGTAGTTGCCGAGGCAACAGAAAGAAAGGAAAGGAATAGAGTACAGAGTATTTTAGCTATAGAAATGTAAAAAAAAAAAAAAAAAAAAAAAAAAAAACGTTTCCTTCCTAACGGTTGTCAAGGAAATGGATTACGCTGTTTCCCTGCAGAGCATTTTTAATAGGGTGTTAAAAACCTCCCGAAGCCAGTGCTGAGTTGCCAGCACCCATCATAATGCCAGCATTGACAGCTTTACCTGCTATAGCAAAAAAAAATACTGAACGTGACCTTATCTGGGAGGTAAAAACTTATCAAAACTCCATTTATAAACATGCTCACAGTGGTTCTCATTGATTAATAATTGCGTACAAGGTGCGTTTATACAAAAAGGTTTTCCTGCAAAAGTTCCGCCGGATTCACAACAGGTGCATAAAGTAGCATTAAATTGCTGTCATTGTAATAGTTATGGATCCCAGTTATTTTAAAAATGAAGCAATGTGTGCCTGTAGTAAGTCATTAGTATAATACACGCCCACACAGCTCTATATAAGGGATTTCTGCACAACCTCACTTGTGCAGATGCAAACATTGAGAGAAAAATGCCACACTTTAATGGAAATTATGCTCTTGAAGGATGTTTAATTGAATGTATTCAATTAAACATCCTTCAAGAGCATAATTCCCGTTAAAGTCTTAGGTTACACATGATTGCGCTTTAAACCTTCAGTAGCCAGCTGTGCATTTTCTATATAAAGTAGAACATGTCTTGGAATTGAGCTGTAATGCACATTTTTAAGACTATGAAATAAGTAAAATATTATATACAAATATACTGTATAGGCTACCGTGCAAAAGATTGGGGTCAGTACGATTTTTTTTTTTTTTTTTTTTTTTTTTAAGAAACTATTAGATCCAGCAAGGATAAATTTAATAAGAAATTGATCTTGAACAGCAAATATTAGAATGATTTCTAAAGGATCATGTGACACTGAGACTGGAGTAATGATGCTGAAAATTCTATTTGCAGCAAAGGAATAAATGAACATTTTTAATATAATAATAGAAAACAGTTATTTTAAATTGTATTTTTGCTGCTTTTACTGTATTTATCTTATTTTATGTAGCCTAGGGGAGCATAAGAGACTTAAAAAAAATATTACAAAATCTTATCAACCTCAAACTTTTGAATGGTAGTTTTTTTCTTAAATATTAAAATTAGCTTAAAAACTTTAAAAAAAAAAAACATTCATAAATTGTATTGACCCTGCAATCCTGTAGAAACTAATGTAATGGAAACCTGTGGAAATTAATGAAACCTTCTCAAAGTTACTCAAGGCAAAGATCTAGGTAGGAAGTCTAATAAAGGCATTAGTGATGTCACCTTGCAGTCTTTTTTTTTTTTACAAATAAATTTCCTGAACACTTGTCCCGTCTACCATTGGCCTTTTCGCAAATGAAACCCTATTTTCCTCTGAGTCTACACTTTTGTGACGTATTGCCGTTTTGACTGTGGGGTAGAACCCTTTTGAAACCTAAAATGACAAACGGGACACCCTACAGTCTCATGGACTTAACCCTTTTGAAACCTAAAATGACAAACGGGACACCCTACAGTCTCATGGACTTAACAGACACACACACACGGCGGACATTGTAAGTCCTTAAGACAGCAATCAGGACCATTGGCAGAGACAATTTATATAAGAGACATGCCACTTCCTTAATCCTCAATACAACTATATAAGGAAAACCCGTAACGGCAAAGATGGCGGTTGTATGCACATGTCCCGCCCCTCCCGCTGGAAAGCCAATCATCTGCTTTTAAAAGTCAAGCCGGGAAACATTTAAGCCTATCGTCTGGTTCCACTGACGCATGCGCACAGTTGAGGTTTTGCGACAGCGGAGAGAGAGAGAGAGAGAGCCCCGGTCGCACGCGCGCTCTCTCTCTCTCTCTTCGGAGCCAGACGAAAGTGTAAATAAGACTTCACCGTCTCCAAATTAAGCGCTGTCTTGCTTCTCTCCCGCACGCATATTAATCAAAATAAAACGACATGATGGTAAAAGGTCGGAAGACCAAAGTTTCATGTGGAGCATTCGGAGATTTTTTTTTTCCTGAATTACCGCTGGGTGTGAATTGTGCTAAAATACGTTGCCTTATCTTCTCTGAAATGCGTTCCGCACATTCAGCTGATATAAAATTACTCTCTAAATAAACGAAAAAACCTATCCAGTGATGTAATGTTTTCTGTGTTGCAGTGGTGGACGAAGTACACATACCATGTACTTGAGTTAAAGGGACTGTGTGTAGGAATTTCTCCCATCTAGTGGTGAAATTGTATTTTGCATTCAAACGAATAATGCTCTCCAGCGCCTCACTTTTTCAAATGCGCGTTGCATCTACGGTTGCCGTTATGTACCAAAAAGCTATGACAGGATGTCTTATAATAGCACTTCGAGTTTTTCATCGGGTGAACAGGTTTGTTATTTAAAACAAACTGAAACTTGAAACAACGAAAAAAAGAATGTTAAAAACATTAACTATGGTAATTAGTAGTAATGCCGCCTTTACTCGTTATATTTTTTGAAGTACGTGCATTGTTAGATATCATCATCATCAGAGCCTTCTCTAACGTTCCTTTACTCAATAGCTGCTATTCATCAAAGAGCCTGTTTAACTTTTAACTATAAATGTTCGACTGTCTATATAATAAAGTACACAACCAAGCAATGAAAAAAAGCTTGTAATTAAGACCGTAACATTGACTTACCTGTCGAGAAGAAAGCAGGCAACTTCAGGGTCTCTTTTGAAAGCTTTCTCCTGCATTAGCTATCCCGACATTAACCCTTGTTTTTGTAATCTCCGGTCACGTTTCCTTTTACGGTCTATTTTGGACTTTTTCGACGACAAGGACTCCTTATCCTGTGACTCAGCATATGTATGAATGAACGGTGTATAAATAATCGTGCAGTGTGCATCCTTTTAAACTTGCCGCGGCAGTGACAAGCGCCTCTCACTGCTCTGCTCCTCCGCTTCTGCTGGCTTCAGTCACGTGACGCTGGTTCTGAACGAAAACGCGTTGTGGAAATGCCTTGGCCTAGTACTTTTTGTCCCTCTCTGCTATTATAGTTTTTCAAGATGGCGGAACTACATGGAAGCCTCCGTGGACCTACCCGTCCTATGTATATAAAGATAATAAATTCTTCGTTTACGAGGATTAGTCTGATCATTGGCATAGGTATTTGTACACCATTGAGGGCATATTTATGAATAAAAATATTGATTTTAGATAATAAAATACCTAAAAAGCTACACATAGTCCCTTTAAAGTAAAAATACTCAAGGTAAAATATTACTCAAGTAAAAGTAGAAGTGCTGCCTTTAAACATTCACTTGAGTAAAAGTACAAAAGTATTTGCCTTCAAATGTACTTAAGTATCCAAGTACTATGATTTTTTTATTGCTATAATGTCCTATTATAATTTTTGTCACAAGACTCTTGCTTAACTCAGTCTACGTGAAGACTCTAATGTCACTCTTGGCACATCAATCTATTAATAAAATGACATTAATTAGTCTATATATATATATATATATATATATATATATATATATATTTGAATTGAATACATTTTTTGTGTGTTTAATTTTGGACGGAAGGGGACTGATCCCATAAGGTATAATACATTTACAGTATTTACTGTACATTTTTCTCAAGCGTCTATGGTCATAATTATAAACATCCTAATGTTATGATACATTCACATAAACCTGCACAATGCCATTGAATATATATATACACACTACATTATGGGAGCAGCCAATTTCCCTACAAAATTAAACACAAAAACGTATTAATGCAGTGTTTCTGCTACTCCTCAGGAAAAAAAAATGCTATTATATGCAAGTAATTTTAGTGGCAAGGTAATAAGCAATGTTCATTATGCGTCAGTATTTACCGATAATTGCTGCAATAATAGCTGCTGCTCTCTGCCCCGCTTAAAATTATTGGCAACACAAATTGTTTGGAACTATTGAGAGCTACACGAATCACGTGACCGCGCGGCGGCGAGATCACAGTTGGCTTGTTCGACTTGAAACGGCACACTGCACAGACCAATCGGTGAATGACATTAAAATACCGCAAGAGCGATTAGAGAGTAGACGGCTCTGTATGCTTTTCAATCGCTCTCGCGATTTCGCTCTATACTTTGATGTCATAAACTAATCGGTCTGTGTAGCGCCGCTTCAAGTCGAACAAGCCGTGTGTGTCGCAACCTCTTATATACTGTCTATGGTCGCAACTTTATTTAACGGCTCTGGTTCGCGCTTAGTAGATACCACCAAGGCAAGTTCAAAACAAAGTGCGCACGTTGTAGGCTACTGTGATAGGTGGCTCGTTTGACCAGTTCAGTTTTTATCCACTCATAAATAAAAAGGAACGACTGATTTTGAAAATGTAGTAGAGTAAAAAGTAAGATATTTGACTTTGAAATGTAGTGGAGTTAAAGTAAAAGTCTTCCCAAATTTAAATACTTCAGTAAAGTACAGATACGCAAAAAAGCTACTTAAGTACAGTAACGAATTACATTTACTTCGTTACGGTCCACCACTGCTGTGTTGACACTAACCTTGTGGGATGTCCATGTCCTAACTGCTGGGATAATCACACAACCGTATGACACGTCCAATTCGCGAACTAATGACTCCTTTGAACCGATTCATGTTAATGAATAGTTAAAACAACTGATCTATACAATACATTGTTATTACTGATAAAGTGCAAACCTGCTTATATTTAAATAATGGAGAGCAATATTGACATTGATTATTGCACAACACCGGCATTCTGGATAGAGACGTAAATGAAGTTGGTGTTGTGAACCCTTGCGCATGCGTAGTAAAGTATAACCTGCGGGGAAAAAGGCGTTTTAAACCTTATTTTGGGGAAAAGTCATCAAACTTTTTCAGCGATTTTTATCATATTTTACTGCTGTTTCTATACATGCAGTTTTTATGTCCCGGTGACCAGTGAAAGTGCAGTTCTGACTCTCTGCCCATTCATTTAGATAGGAGCCTGGTCTTGTTGGTCCGAAATAGCTGCCCGGAGGCGTTGCCAAGATGGCGGCCGAGTGGCACGACTTGCCTAAAAGGACTTTGCCATTGGTCAGCCAAACAGATAGTCCCACCCCAAGCTCCTGTCATTGATTGAGCCAATGTTGTCTCTGTGCATTAAACTGAGATTATTTATTTTTTATGTTAAAGTGTTTTAACATAAAAAAATTAATAAAAAAAACTGTCCAGTCAGCAGTTCATTACCATGTAATTTTATTCCTCTAGCTAAAGCATCTCCTCCGGATGAATGGGACATCTGGAGACACACACTCTCTCTGCCTCTGGTCTCTGTAGGACGGAGCTTCTGAAAGGCCTTCAGATACAATTAATATTAGTCTGCTGCTTCTCTCTGATTTGCTAGGCTTGTAAAGTTTCTCTGAATGTTATTGCTTTTCTTTTTCTTCAAATAAAGTTGATATAAAGGACGAACTGCAGTGCATAGTCGCTGTGTTCCCTCGGTATTAGGAAGACCGTGAAAACAGCGCCGGCCTAAAACATTTATTTGGAACCAATGTGTAATTTTAAAAAGTAAAATTTCAACAGTGCCCTCAGTCTGAAAGAGCTAGGCAACCGCATTTCCTGAGAGAGAGAGAGTTAAGTGGCGGAGAGATGATAGTGGTCCCTCGCTTCAGGACCTCTGGGAGTTTTGAGATGAACAATTCAGCATCATTGTGCTGGTCATTTATCTTACTCTGAACTTTGAGGGTTTGAGATGGTGTACGTTTCTTTTATGTGCTGTTGTATCCTTCACACTGTTTGGATGCTAGAACATTCACACAATGACATTATTATTTTGTGATAATATCTTTTGATATTAAAATAAACTTTTTCCACCCCTCAGGAAGACCTTATTTTATTGTACATACCTGGAGATCTTTTAGAGGACATTAGGTGGATGTCACTGTGGTTCTGTGTGAGTCATTGACAGACTGGTTGATGAGAATGGTGTGGCAGTTTATCATGTGTAAATATGAAGTTGTATTACTGTGTATTTTAGCATCACAAAGCCAGTAGTACACAGTTTTCCATTTCCTATTTCTGGTCATTTAAAGGGGTTTTCCTTCCAAAAATAGCCTTTATGACTTTCTGTGAAACAGAAAATGTTGTTTTGTTTTGTTCATAAAATGAATGTCTATGTGGTCCAATGTTGTTTTAGCTCCCATTCACTTTCATTATATGGACAAAAACATTTCTTCATAATATCTCCTTTTGTGTTGCATAGCATAATGAAGGTCGTGTACAGTAGGTTGGGTAATGAGGGTGAACAATTAATCACGCTTTTACTTGTCCTGAATTTTGAATTCCTATAAAAAAAGTCCCCTTAAATAAGTTTTTCACTCATTGATCTTATTTCATGTTGAACTTTCATTCATAAATTAAAGGCAGTGTAAAGAGAAGTGCTTTTCAAAAAAAAAAAATAAAAAAAAAATAAACACAGAGAACAGTTAAACAGCTTAATGCATTGTTTAAGGATGTTAAACATTACATTAATCTATAACAGTAACATTTAGGCAGCACTTTTACTTTTACACATACAGTAAATGCTGAAATTAGTACTATAGTATCTATACTGTGCAGTTTCCAAATTCCAGTTTGCAGAACACACTAATAGCCCCTTTCACACAGAGATTCCGGAAAATACACGGATAAAGTGCCCCGGGATTTGACCCGGGTTCGTTTGATTTTGGTCATTCATACTGCCAGTGATTTTCCGGAATCAGAGAGTACGTTCACACACAACCCGTAAAAATCCCGTAAAGACACGTGACATCGATGTGACTTGTAATCTCAGCAGTGTCTTAAGTTTGCTTATGAGCTTGTGCATTTTTCTCTGATTCGATCATAAAATTGCGCATTACGTACCGTTTCACAGCTGGCGAACGATCCCGGCTTCAGCGTCATCACTACGACACGGCATTATTACAGCTTTTGTTCACACAGCGCGCGTTCCGGGTCTGAACACGGCAATGTTACTAGGTCCCCAACACGGCATCAGTCCCGGCATAAATCCCAGGTCGAGTTTGCGTTCACACAGAAGGCGCTCTGGCAATTTCCCGGGTTCAAAGCGCTGTGTGAAAGGGGCTTATGAAATATTGTTTCCCAAAATGCTATGGACTCAACTAGACCTTTGAATTGCAAAGAAACTGGAATTATCAACTCTAATTTTAAACACATTTTTTGACCCATTGTTTGATCAAACTGCAAAGAGTTGAGACATTTAACACAAGCTTGTATTGAACATGTATTAATTTCCAAGATGATAACTTAATGCTGCTTGCTGAATTAAACATGCAGTGTGTAATGTGACAGCAATGAAGGATAATACTTTTGCAAACATTTATCTTTGCATAATGCATACTGTGCTGTTTAAAAAATGGCAGAGAGTATACAGTATGCAGTGAGCTTTCAGCAGGCCTGTGCTGTGATTGATTAGTAATGTTTTGGGACACCTGCAATTAATCTAAATCTACTCCGAGTGCCATTACTCTGGTCTGGATTGTATTGCTGTGAATGGAGCAGATGCTGGTGCTCAGAGGTGATTTGAGCAGCTATACATTATACTTGAGTTGTTGGATCACCAAGGTTATCAGCTTTGTGAAGTGATACAGACACATCATAGCCTGCATGTTTTCATACACCTTGTATTTCTCTCTCTCTCTGTGTGTGTGTGTGTCTGTCTGTCTGTCTGTCTGTCTGTCTGTCTGTCTGTCTGTCTCTGTGTCTGTCCTGTTTCTGTTCTGTAGATGGGCGAATCACATGGTGGAAATGCGATACTATTAATTCTATAAAAGGGAAGCCGGGTGTGTGTTTGTTAGGTATAGTGTGTATTTTCAGATCTCTGGCCCTGTTGGATAGGAGGTTGATTGGTCTGATTGGAGTTAGTGAAAGGTCATTAAAGGTGAAACTCTGCATGAACAGCAGGTGTGTGTGTGTGAGAGAGTGAGTGACAGCATGTGTTTCTTGCACCTGTGCACATCAAGTTGAGGGTTGTTGATTTGAATACTGTTTGATGGCCTTATGGATCTCTGATTGGGTTCGTGCTCGTGCAAACTGAAGAGGGCAATTTTTTTAATTAGACAAAATTGCAGCTTATGCCTTATTTATCTGTCCATGTAAACTAGATGGAATCTGCCTAATAATAAACTATAACTGCCTAACTATAATAATATTTTAATGAATTATTATTTTATGTATTTATTTATTTGTTTTCTTTGCTTATTTGTTTTTGTTACTTCAACACATTGTTGTGGTGCACAATATATAGCAAATTATTATTATTAATTTGTTTATTTAAATGTTTTGTAACTACATCAACACATTGTCGCAGCGCACCTTTATCGTAATACAATTCTATTTTATTTTTTTTACAGCAGGACAGTAATGTTATGTAATAATAATAATAATTATTAATATTTTATTTGTTTTTGCTATTAATTGTTATTGTTGCAGTGCACCTTTATAGTAAAACAAATAACTTTTTTTAGTGTAGTATTATTATTGATAATATTAACAATTATTATTGTATTTGTTTGTTACTACTTCAACACATGTTGCAGTGAACCTTATAGTAGTACAGCTTATTAGATTTGTAACTTTTTTTTTTTTGTACTGCAGGGCAGTAATGTTGTGGAGGACCAGGACTTGCTGGAGATCGGGATTTTAAACTCTGGCCACAGACAGCGACTTCTTCAGGCTATTCGCCTGCTACCCAGGGTGAGTACAGACATCAGGGACTCCTAGGGCTCTCACAGGGTGCTTCCAGCTCCAAAAATATCAGCTAACAATGCATTCAGAACCAAATTTGTTTTTAAAACAAATTTAACATTCCCTCACCGATCCTACCTAGATCCAAACCTGCAGGATTTTACAAATAGTGACCAGTTGCTGTTAAGCTCCAAAAATGATATACTTGGGCTTCACGCTGTGTTTGCAAATGTAATGGGTTGATATGCTACGATATGTAATGAGTTCACTCAGAGTTTTTGCCGCGATGTCATAGAATAACCATTTTTCATTAGCCAAAAGAACCTTTCAGTGAACAGTTTTTCTTAATGTGGAGAATATTTTAAACATCTAAAGAACCTTTTCCCACTATAAAGAAACTTATATGCAGTGGAAAGATTCCATGGATGTTAAAGATTCTTCATGGAACTATAGACGCCAATAAAGCATTGAAATTCTGTATGTGATACATGTGTGTGTCATGGATTTCATTACTAAATGAGGTTACATGGTATCCACATTTATCACACATACACATCCTAGAGTGCACCCTCCCCCCAAGAGTGCTCAATTTAAGACCCCCTCCAGAGTAATCCAGCGAAGCCTCTGGTATTGCCATATAAGAGTGTGTGTGTATGTGCAGGCGACTCAACATCAAATAAATCTCACTTGTGTCCCAAACAACCTTGCGCTCCCTTTCTCCTTCACAATCTCTGAAAGGACCCCGCAGAGGGGAATGTTTATGTGTTCTGATAAGATAGAAAGGACACGCATGTACTTGCACACACACATTAATGTGCAAAGCTGCTTTTGTTCAAACTGATGTGAAAACCTCAAACATGAGCGGAGAGGGGTGTGTTTAAAGGGGTAGATCACCCAAAAATTACAGTTCTGTCATTGTTTCAAACCTGCATTACTTTATTTCCTCAGTGGAACACAAAAGAATATATTTTAAAGAATATTCTGGGCGTTCTTTTCCACAAAAAACACCATAAAATTAACCTGAGCTACTAAAAGACCCAATTTAAGTCACTATTCACTATAAATTTCTACTAATTCTGAAACTTTTATGGTGCTTCTTTTGTTATTTTGGAGCTCAACGGCCCGAATCCCCATTGATCTGAATTATATGGAAAAGTAAAGGATGACAACTTTCATTTTTAGGTTCAAAATGAAAATGATTCCTTTGAAAAGAAGTTGAATTTAAGATTAAGGACAGGAAATGGTATGTGTCTGAAAGAGAGAGATATGAGAGCTCACTATGAAAAGAGAAAAACTTTTTCATCTGCAGTCAGCGCTTTCAAACGCTGCTTTAGCTGATAGCTTCTCTGCATTTACATTTATGCATTTGGCAGATGCTTTTATCCAAAGCCTTTTGCGGTGTATTCAGTATATGTTATTTTATCAATAAATATGGGAATGATTGCCTGAAAAATATATATTTTTTTGTTTTGTTAGCTTGTTTCTCCCTTATTTATCTGCTAGACCAGCACCAAACCAATGTGGAGCAGAATTGAAATTCACACTAGTTCTCCAAACAGGTGTTTCCAGCGTGGAATAACAACATTTCCTGTTATTGGACATCTATATTCGTAACCCAGACTGTGTCCAGCCTCTGGTTTGGTTGCTGATATGTTTAACGGGTTGTTTCCGTGTTTAAGGTGCGGCCCATTGGTTACGATGGAAATAATCCTACTTCAGTGGCCGAATGGCTGGAGTCTCTGGAGCTGGGAGACTACACCAAATCTTTCCTCATCAACGGCTACACTTCCATGGAGCTTGTCAAGAAGATCTGGGAGATCGAGCTCATCAACGTAAGTCCTGCTTATCTCACTTTCCTGTCTGTTGCCGTGTTCTGAGCACATGCATTTATTTGCCTTTGGCTCTTAAACAATATGTACAGGGTCCCCACAGTCAAGGAAAACCTGGAAATATAGGGAATTTAAAAAAGAGAGATGTCCAAACCTGGAAAAGTCATGGAAATTGTAAATAAATCTTAAACGTGATATAATATAATTATTTCATTAGCTATAAATCACTCTTATTGAGTTCTCTTTGAGATCTCTTTAAAATGTTTTTTACAAATCGCTATGATGGAAAAGTCATGGAAATTCATTGATTAAAAGATGTGAGAACCCTGTATGTACACACACACACACACACACACACACACACACTTGAGTGTTTAGCTGTATATTTTGTTATAGTTGTGCGAGTGTAGTTGGAATGAAGCTGTCTCTTGAAACAAGATTTGCTGAAGGATCTTTGAAATGACAACCAGAGGTTGTGAGACATCATACTGAATCATTCTGACGTCCTATTGGCCGATTTGTCGTAATAGAGTTTCGGTTGGCTCTGAATGTTGCCTGTAATTGTATTGGTTTGATAAACAATCCTGTCCGATCTGTCTTGCTTTCCACTGCAGCGAAACCACAGCTATAATGGTAGCATCTCCTGTATGACACTGAACAGTAGAAATTTCAGTATAACTGGATCTGTTTTTGAAAAATTCATGAGTGAATTTTCCACACGTTTGGGAAATATTTCTGCAGGAGAACATAGTAAATATCCGCACACTCATATTAATGCAACAGTTTGAGCTCTTAAGTCTTTACCAGATAAAATGAAGGCATCTTTTATCTACAATTCTATAATTTCTTCAGTCGTTATTCCTGCAGCCCACATGTGTAAAATGGAAATTGTGGTTCTTCTGTGTTGGATAAAAACTAAAATGGCATGTTTGATGACAGTGAGATCATGTGTCGTTGCTTTAACAGATTTGGTGTTAAATTACTCTAATTACAGCCTCACGTATGCTAATTTCACTCACTTTTCAACCGAGAGAGAGAGAGAGAGAGAGAGAGAAAGAGAAACAGAGAAAAAGAGAGAGCAGATTATATAATAATGTGGGATGTGATTTCTTCAGCACTTGAAAACACACACACACACACACACACACACACACACACACACACACACACACACACACACACACACACACACACACACACACACACACACACACACACCCACACACACCCACAGACCCACTCACTGTGGAAAGTAGAATGCTGCAGTGGTAATAAACACATGGTATGGCCACAAGAGGGAGTCAAAGTAAGGAAAATCTGTGTTTTTATGCTTTTGCATGAGTAAATTCATAGAATAAAGATTATTGTTGGAAGTTGTCTGATTGTTTGTGTTCGCAAATGTGTGGTGACCATGCGTCTGTGGTAATACACACCACTACAGTGTGTGTGTGCATGTTTGTGTGTGTTTTGTATTGTCATTCCCTCAGGCTCAGTGTTTAATTAATACACAAAGCTTTATTAAAACTGATGTTGGCGGAATGTTTGCTTAACAATACCACTGTGTGTATAGGAAGCTTTACACATGTTATAATGGTTGTATGGTGAATAAATGTCTTTAAAGAAAGTTAGTCCAAAAATTCTATCAATAATAATATTCTCACCCCCATGTTTGTTCAAATCATATTTCTTTCTTCTGTGGAACACAAAGGAGAAGTTTATGAGAATGTTTACTCTCCTCTCTTCCATATAATGGATATGGATGGGGACTGCAGCTGTCAAAAAAAAAAACATGTTCATAGAAGTAATCCATATTAATTGTACACTATATTCCAAGTGTTCTGAAGCCATATGATAGGTTTATGTAATGATAAACTCGAATAAAAATGAACTTATAATCTTTCCCCTGCTGTAGCTTCAGTATTTTTCTTCTCAGAATTAAAATTAAAAATACTTTTTTGTTAATTGTTATAAAGATAAAACAAAATATAAATATTAGATGGAAAAAAAATAAAATAAAAAGCTAATTCAAAATATGAATAATAGTAATAATAATATATAAATAATACTAAAATAACACTGTTCCGCATGTGATTAGTCACGTCATATTGGTGTCAAATCTATGAATGAAAGTAGGCAGTGCAAGGCATTTCTTCAGAATTAGTGTGCGTTAATGTGAGTGTGAGTGTGCGTGTCCGTGTGTGTGTACGGAAAGCCTCGAATTTAGACGGATCACAGAGCGCCTCTGTCTCCCGGGTCGCTGTCCTGAACTCTCTGCTGTAAATGAGACTGAGAGAGTCTCAGAGTGAAAGAGAAGACACTTTATGCAGGGTAGTACACAGTCTGAAGCCAAGAAGATGAAGAGAGAGAAAGTATTGAGGGAAACAGGACAGAATGTTGCCTTGTTTTTGTGTTTCTTAGAGAATGTCAACCTTACAATAAAACCCGATGACCGATAGCACAGCAGCATAGCAGTTTGGGTTCAGAGATTGAGGAGCGATAGAATGAAGTGAGGCAGGGGAGAAGAGAGAAAGAGGGCAATGGGAGAGAGTGGTCCAGATTAAATCAGCTCATAAACGCTCAGGGCAACAGATGCTGAGGCTACTGGATAAGACAGTGACAAGATGTGTGTGTTATTGCTGTTCATAAACAATTGCACAAGCACGCTGTGGTGTATAAGGTCAAAGTTCATTTGATATCAAATTGTGAAACTATACTATAAGTATACACACACACACTGGATCATACCACTATGCGTTTATCTGATTACTTTCTGTCATATTCCGGAGATTCAGTGAGAATAACATTTAAACCAAGGCAAATCTAATTGATGATCCAATATGTCACCTGAATCAGATACAGCTTGATCTTGCTCTTGGATTGCTTGAGATCTGTCCATCATTGCTTTTGTTCCAAAATCCCACTTCACTCCCTATTTTTTTTATCAAATTTCATGAATGACAAGAATGTTTGCAACTGTTTCTCAAGTTGTAATACACCTTCTGTTCACTAGATGGCTCTATCACTCTTTTTTTTGGCCAGTGAACTATGAAGTAGCCTACAATTCAAAATTAAAATATTTATTGGTATGATAAAGGTTTGCATTGCCAAAGTATTGTTAATATTATAAATATATTACATACAAAATGCATTTACATTTCTAATGTAATCTAATGTAAATCTAATGGACTAAATATTATGTAAATACATAAAAAACAATAGAAGCATCTATGTTTAGTGGTTTGTGAGTGATTTGAGACAACATTGTTGTCACTGTGTGAAGTGTTTAATGTCACTTTCTTTTCTAATCACACATTTATTTCACATGAACATTGCAAGAACTATATGTATGTATTTAGCTTGCAGAAATTATCATTTTAAATGTAGTTTTGTTGTGAATATTAAGAAATGGAAAAAATTACGATCGTGTTCTGATTTTGAACAGTTTTGACACACAGGACAGGTTTTTGCCTCCCAAAGGAGAAGCAGAGTAATTCAGTGTGAACAAGCAGAGACATTGACGTAAAGCAAACAGCCTCATTAAAGACTGCTGATGTCTTTCGTGTTTGTGTGTTTCTGGTGTCTCAACAGCATCATTCCATGCGTGTAAGAGCCTGTATGTGTGTGTTCACCCTATTAGAGAGCGATAGACTTGCGCGTATGTGTGTGTCCGGCCTCAGGGTTACCACAGCCAGTCATCTGATAATATTCATAACAGGGCTCAACATGTCTGCATTCCCAAGAAGCTCTATGATTGTTCTCTTGCACACATACTGTACAAACATTATGCTTAACACTACTTTTTTTTTTATTTCTATGCTGTGACCATCACTGTAAAGGGAACGTTTGTCATGAAAATGACTATATATATTGTATATAGTCATTATTTATAATAATTATAGATTTTTATCATCTCTTAGTTGCAGTTTGAACATCATGGTCTTAATCCCCAAACAAAATGCATCCAAACCAGCCTGGAATTGTGTTTGAGGCAAATGGAGTATTTCGACCCGTATGGCCAAGCGGCCGCAAGTCTGTGGCTTTTTAAAGCGCACTCATATTGCATTTTTATTATTATTATTTGATCCAAAAAATGTCTGGTTTGAGCTGTGGTTGTTTTCTGTGGGAAGGTGAATAAGGTCAGCCTCCATCAGTTTACACAAATGTTTTTTGCGTACAAGACAGAATTGTATAAAATGCTTTATATGACACTTTACGACTTGTACAGTTCAGATTTTTACCATTCTGTATAATGTATTTAAATAGCACATGTTATTTCATGTCACATGTTGTGCCAAGTTGTGTTTCCCGGCAGCCGCTGGCTTTGTGGTTAATGTTTCTGGTTAATGTTAGCCGTGCTTGGGTCGTGTTGGTAGGCGGTCAGAAGTAATTTAGCTCGTAATAATAGTTTAGCTCGTGTTTTTTTTTTTTTTTTTAACAACTGTTACGCGGTTGCCATGACTGCTGGCGGTAGTTACCATAGAGACAGCACGGATGATTCAAAACTGACGTGTTTGTGTGTGAGTAAGTGTGTAAGGGCATGTATCCTTTAAGTGTGCGTGGTCCAACACTTACGCTTCGCAGACTGTGTATGTGTTATAATGAGTTTCCATGTCCTTTGTGTTGCATTCCTGTTTTCATTACTTCCTGTCACTTCTCCAAATGCACAGATTGCAAATTGTCTTTTCTTACACTAGCAGATGGCTACTGCCTTCGTTAACACAGCAGGCCCATCAAACACACACACACAGTCTCCCCCTTTTTTCTGTCTATCTGTTCTTTCCTTTTGGCTCCCGTATTACACTGCCTCTCACCTTAACGAGGACAAAACATTTGCTTTAATACCAAAAGACACATTGAGGACTGTTCTGTAAGTGTGTGTGTGCTGTACTATGTATACGATATGTACAAGTGTGGGTGGGTTGGCCTGTAGGTTCATGTGTTGAATTGACGCACACTGACACACATTTGGCACATGACCATGCGAGTGTTGTTCTCAGGGTGAGGGTGAGCTGAGATTATTCCTGTAGGACAGATCCTGCTGATGGGTATCAAGATGATCCAGTGGCCCCAGCAGCCCGTGAGAGGGCTGTTTCTTAAGGACGGTCACTAAGCGCATTCATAAAAATAGATTAAGCATGACGTTCATGGAGGAGGCTTGGGTTTCAAACAGTAAAATGTATTTATTACACGGCTCAGTGGAATACTGGATTCTGATTGGTCTTTCCGCAGTCAAATATTATTGTGTAATTGAACGTTGTCCCAGGGAACTGTTTCTTTTTTCTTTCTTTTTTTCCGATTATTTCTAAATAGCTGGCCTGGTTTTATGTCTCTGGCGTCATTCTACTGTCAAAATATACAATATTTCTTGTCAAATCTATTTTGCATCATAACAGACACAAAAGCATTTTGATGCACTGTAAAAATTATTTGTTGGTTTAACTTAAAGTAAGTCTTAAAATGTTTAGTTCGTTTAAATGAAAAATTTGAGTTGATACAAAGAAAAAGATTAGTTTATTCAAAATAAACTCAAAAAAGTATGTTATCTGAACAACATTTGTGAACCTAAGCTGATTTGACAAAAGATTTTTGAAACAAATCATGACTTTACATTATGCCTTACACTAGCGTTTAAAAGTTGGTATGTTTTTTTTATGTTTTTGAAGGATGTCTCTTATGCACAACCAAAGCTGCATTTCTGATTATTATCAATGCTGAAAACAGTTGTGCTGTTTATGACAACCCTGATTCTTTGATGAATCAAAAGTTCTAAACAACAGCTTTTATTTGAAATAATACATTATAAATGTCTTTACTGTCACTTTTGATCAATGTAATGCGCATGGAAATATTAATTTCTTTAAAAAAAATCTTACTGACCTCAATCTTTTGAACAGCAGTGTATATATTTGCCACTCACGCATATGTATCTAGTTCGTGCGTACACATTCACAGCCTGTGGTGAAACAAAACATACAAAATTTAAATTGTTTTCACACATTCGCTCGCTGGACTAAAAATTCTGCACGCTTAAGACTTATTTATTATATAATTATTTTCAAGTTATGGTTCCAATAAATGTTCGGTAATAAAATTCTGTACCGTTTCATCTAAATAAAATTATAAATAAAACAAAGTGAATTTTCAGTATGAAAAATGGATATCCGTTTAAAATTTGCTTAAGATTACATTCACCAGTGTCACTTTTAGTGAGCGTTAGATGATGCAAAGATAATCTAAGGCTATGTTCAGACGGCTATGTTTTGTTTTTTTCACAAGATCTGTTTTTCTCATGACAGTGTGAACAGCACAAAATCACATGGAATCTGATCTTTTCAATTCTGATTTGTGCCACTTTCATATGTGGTCCTAAATGCAAGTCAGATGTTTTGCAATTCGACCTCAGTCTGAACAGTCATATCGGAATTCATGCGACTTACAGTACGTCACTCTAGAGCAATATTCTTACAATTCTGCGCTCATGGGAGTCAGTTACCCGAAGTTATCGAGACAGTTGAGAAAGGCAGTGAAGGACAGTGATGTGTCAGAGCTCACAAGTATTACAGAGACAGCTCTATATACAAGCAAAACACAAGGGCTCGTATCATAAATGTTTAAAAACTTTTCTCTCTTTTTTTGCATCCTCGTCTTTGTATTTTTATATTGCCTGCGCAACAATTCGCTGGATTCCACAGCAGATCGCACTATAACTAAACGGGTAATCGCTTACTTTAATGGCTTCCTTGTTTACTTCCATATGACAGCGTTCTGCGTGACGTCTTTTTGTCGTTCTTTTCGCGCACACAGGTCAGTCCAGGACCATGATCTGTTCGCACTGGAATCTGATATTGGCCACATTTATAACAACAATGTGAACAGCTACAAAAAAAGCGGATCTGAGCAATAAATCATGAGCATGCACTAATAAGTTTCCATTACCGGTTGATAATTTGTGCAGTTAAGAGTTTTCATTTACATAAAAGCAATCATTTATCATAATTAACAAGAAAAGAAAAAAAACTAATCTCGACCGATAACTAATATGGTACAGATGATATATTATACAGTGAAAACTGCACAAATTATCAACCAATAATGGAAACGTATTATTGCATGCTCATTTCTAATGCTAATGCTTTAAGCATTTTTGATGCAGTTTGACAAATGTTTTTTTGTGCTTGTGAGGCAAGTAAAGAGCGCTGCTGCAGAAATCTATTTCCGTCAGGTGTCTTTATACAGTATAACCTGTCTGGCTATCACCAGACCAAGCTCAATCTTTTAAGACTGAACATTAGTCTGGGGAGTCTGCTCTGTATTTTCTACTGCACAAGAGGCTTGATCAACGGGCATAGTTCAAATGACTCTATACGCAATTGGATAGTCCTTCAACCAATCAGACCAACGATCCAGGTGAACGTACTTTGCAGCGAAAACTCCAGGTAGGAAACGACAAACGTGTTGGTTTGGAGCATTGATCAGCGGTCAATGGCATCGAGCGATTTTTGCAGGTTGTGCAAAAAAAAACATGAAAGTTAGTGGTATTTACACCCACTCGAGCGATTTGTTTGCTAAACTAAAGAAGCCATTGAGCATCGTCGAGAGGTTAAAAGGAATTGGATTGGATTAAACCCGCCAATAGCGCGCCAGGTGGATAAGCCAGTTTGTGATTGGTCCCCGCAAATTTGTAACGGAAGCAGGATAGAAGAATGTACAGGTTTCCAGCCTGAGCTTCAGGGCGAAATCAAATCGCCGGCAGATTGGGCTGGGTTTACCCAGTCTACTTATTTCCCTCGCGCATTTCAAATGTTGAGAGCCATAATTGCCATGTCGTTGTTTGTGTACTAGCTTTAAGGAGTAGAACAGACCACAAGCCATTTGGATTTAGGCCATTTCAGGCTGCCCCAACAAACCACAACTTCTACGCTTGTTGGGTTTCATTGGATCAGTGTGTTAATCCTGTTGGTGTTTGTGTATCAGTGTAAACATGACAGTCATGTTTCCCAACAAGCCAACTCCTGACATTTTGTCAACCAGACTTGAGATGATTAGAACAAATGACACCAGGATGAATGCATCGCAATCTTACTGCAGTGTGCAGTTGCCGAGCACTGGAACTCGTGTTAAACAATGAAGCTTCGGAGAGAGGGAGAGAGAGAGAGAGAGAGAGAGGGAGGGAGGGGAAACAGATATGGGAGAGTGAGGCGGAGAGAGTGAGTTAAGGACGTTCGCTCTCCCGTCTCACACTGCTTCACAAGCCGAGGAAACGGTCACCTGCGCTGCACGCACGCTACGGCACGCGAACACACAGCTTCTCGCTGGATGGGAGCAGGGTATCCATAGTAACAGGCGGAGAGCGTGAATGAGGAGCAAGAGAAGGCAGAAGGAGGAGGAGAAAGGGGTGACGTGTTCAGACAGAGATCGTTGTTGCTGGAGTACAAACCTCTGTGGTTTGATAGCGTGAGGAGTCTGGAGAAGAAAGACTGTGAAAAGATCTGTTGCCACACAAATATGCATGTTTGTATGAGCTTTGAGGTGATGCATCACAGGGCTTTATAAGAGAGCCAGAGAGTTGAGGCAGCTTGTCAACGCAGGTCAGGACACTTGGATGTTTGGGAACGGAGGACTTGACTGCACGAATGAGCGGCGAAACTCTGGGTAAGTCACTGGCACTAGAGGAAGAGTGAAGCAGAAGGTGGATTATAAGGGATTGCGCTGCCTCTAGTTGTTTTTGTTTTTTTTAGATTAATGCACTGTTAAAGCTTTTGTTCTCTACTCGCTGCAGCACCAGCCACTGTTTCCTGCATTTTCACCTGCTTTTATTGCTAAACATTCGCTGTTTCTTTATTATGTCATTGAGTAATCTGTCATCACCAGCTACTTTGCACCATACTGTAGTTTCTTTATTACTTTGGTGATTTTACGCATCACACTCGATTGTACGCTGTTAAGTTTACAGTATATAATGTGTGTGTGTTCACATGCAGTGGTGAATGCCTTAGTTTGAGTCTGTGTATGTGGATAGTTGACATTTAAAATAGTTTTAGACAGAGTATTGCATGTCATTCCGCAGGACATGTCAATTTCCCAGGACAATTGCTTCATAATTATCATCCATGCAGCTTTATGAGCTCATATTAATTGAGCTACATGAAACCTTTGTATGATCAAAAATGTAATTGTCACACCAAAGAAACTTCTAAAATAGTCTTTTTTTTTTTTATTAAAAAATAAAGATTTGCAATATTAGAACTGATACTGATACAAAATTCAACTGATACTGGATATTTAATAGTAAATGCTACTAATTTCCCCTATTTTTACATTAAGATGACTTTTGCTGTCATTTAACATTCACTTAAAGTTAATCTTTATGAAAGATTCAATAAGACTATTAAATAATCTTTAGCAAAAATCCCAATGAACAATGCATTTTATGAGAACATTCATATTCATTTCCAATGTTTTTAATGATTGTTTTTAATGATTTTATAAATGTATTTCATTTTTTTTCTAAAAAATATTTTTTATTTGTTCTTTATTTGAAATATTTTATTTTATGAATTTATATAGTTCTATATACATAATATTGTGAATGCTTAAAACAAATACGAAAAACAGAAATGGTTACCTTACGGGGCTTAAAATACACACTTTATATACATTCATATAATTTTGCCATGAATCACACAGAATGCCTCAGCTGCCCATGTACATTCCTTCATTGTTGTGTGCGTGTATTCACTTGCCTGGACTTTTCTAAAGCCGAAGCGTTAACCTCATGGCCCTCGTAATCTGTAGATGGTGCGGCGGTGAGGATGACTATGAGATGAAAGAGCAGGCAGACGTCTCCTTTAGGTTGCATTAGTTCAGTTCTGCAGTCAGCAGTGAAAGAGTCACGAAGGATCAGAACAGAACAGCAGTGAGGCGGTGTTGCATAATGAAAGTGGGACCTGCTGTGCTGTGGATCAGCCCTGGTGTATTAAACGTAATCTCACAGCTACGCTATCCACATGTGGATGGGGCTTGAGGTGTAAGCTTTCTCATAACAGAAATAAAGCTGCCAATAAGCTTGGAAGTCTCTGAGGGTTCACCAAAATGTTCCCACAGAGCTTCTCTTTCCTTAACTTTGCCGGAGGCTAGATTTTTGGAATTTTTGGGGGTATTTTTAATTTTTTTTTACCTGGGTGGGGCTTTTATGTAGTTCACTACAGTTCCAGATGGTTTTTCCGTCAGAGGAATGGAGGAAGTGGTTCGCGGATGCTCTAGTTTCACACACCTTATACGGATTAGCATTAACAAGTCTGAAGGTACAGCACTGCAGTGTGGACTGAAAATGCACTCTTATGAATTCAGGTAAACTCTAGACTTTTCTTTAACTGGGTCATTTTACACTAGCTACAACTGATGATTGAATATAAACCAAGTTACTCACAATCAGATCTGTAATCCCAGTTGCTTGACTGGCGTATGTGATTTGAAGTCTGCCATCTTTGCTAATTTTTGAGCCAATCACCTGGGGTGCATATAAAATAACATTATGACATCACGATTTGAGCTGATTGGCCCCTCAGGAACATCCCTGTGCTGTGATGTCAAAGCCAAAATAAAGGAGGAAAAAAGTCAATTTTATAACTTTTTGCACATACTGATTAGTAGTTTCACTTCCAGTGTGAAGTACAGAGCTTAGATTCCTGTGCGTGCGTGCGTGCGTGCGTGCGTGCGTGCGTGCGTGCGTGCGTGCGTGCGTGCGTGCGTGCGTGTGTGTGTGTGTGTGTGTGTGTGTGTGTGTACTCACAGCAGCCTGTATAGCATTTATCTTTTGATCAATTATTCAGCATGGCTTCAGTCTTGTCCAGCCACAGAGCAAGTTATTTCACTGTCTTCAAGCGTTCCACAGATTTTTGTTGAATTTGAAGGATCAAATCTGCAGTTTAGAAGGAAGAACACACAGTCCTTCTTAAAATAAATAGACCAAACACCAAACTACTTCCCAGAATCATCTTCTTCTCTGGACAGTCCAATCTGTCCTGGAGGTTTTGGTTGAAGTTTCTCTGCAGCGGATGTCAACTTGAAATCCCGTCTCGCTCAGAAACGTCCCATGTTGTGGAAATGAAATGGGTTTCGAATGCCGCTTCATATTGGCTTTGAAGGAATGTTTTACACATGCAGTACTTGACTGCAGCGTCTGCACAGATCATATCAGACCAGTCATATCAGACCTGACATCAGTCAGTTGAGTGTAAATCTCCTCCTGCCTTCTTAGCTAGTGATTTTACACCACATTAACAGGATACAGTAGTCAAGTCTGACTTTTTTGAGCATTTTGAGCCACTCAAGAGTAAGTATTTGTGCAGTTAAGAGTTCCCGCTTATATAAAAGCAAGATCTATGGTTCCGTGTAGGGTGCAGACGTCATGCTAGGACACTTCCAGGCCCTCTGCTGGTTTATCCTGTGGTGTTTTGAAGCTTGGATCCAATCATCGGCCTGGTGCTGTGCAGGATGTGACAGGGCTGTCGGTCTAATGCTGTTGATCTGCCTGCTGTTGGTCCTTATGTCGCTGTCGACAGCGGCTAGCGCAGACTAAAACTACATTCTTAACACCACAAGCAAGCCTGTTTCAGATGATCACTTTATGAGATTAATTTGAAATGGATTTGATGTACTATGTGTTGCGTGATTGCTTTACTGATTTGATTTATATTGGATTAGGGCATTACATTTCTTATTCATTTACGTGAAAATGGTCTAGTGGCCTATTTAGTACAGATGGGTCAGATGGTTGTCCAAAAAAAAATATTAAATGTATTTACGGTAGCGTTCAAAAGTTTTTTTGTTTTTTTTTTGACATTTTATTCCGCAAGGATGCATTAAATTGATCAAAGAGAGCATAAAGACATTTATATTGTTACTAAAGATTTTTTTTTTTTTTTTTATGCTATTCTTTTGAGCTTTCTGAATGGTAGTGTGTATATAACTGGAAAAAAAAAGGTGTTACGGTAGAAGTCTTCCAGAAAAGTATTTTTAAATTAATTCCCTTTAAAGAATCAGCACTAAAATAATTGAAATGTAAGAAATGTATCTGACCGGGTCAGCCTATTTGTTTCCTAAAGGCCGATTAGTCGACTAGTTGTTCAAGCCACCCACCAACTAGTCATTTTTGGCAACATGCAATTTTGTACGTCTTTACTATTGAGTAAAATCACAGTGTTCTTACTGATGTTCTGCTCGATTTTTCTGCATGTTCCACAGTTTTATTCTTGGTCTGGCATGTCTGTGGGTTCGTGTGCAAGAATGAGTAGGAGTGTGTGAGAGAAAGAGTGAGAATGCGTGTGTAGTGAGAGAGAAACGAGAGAAACTGTCATGACGTCTTTTTTTTTCTCCTCGTCTTTGTGTTGGAAGCTGACTTTTTCTCTTGATTCCTTCTGATCCCTGCATAGAGCAGGATTCACACCGCTGCATTTCCTTATTATCATTGGTAAAGGCAGAAATGTGACACGTCCCCTCATTGGCTCATCATGTCCTCACTCACAGTCAAACCTCACAGCATTGGTCTGGCGCACTGCTGTATATCCTTTACGTTGCCTCAGAGGCCTGCTGGATTTTTACGCATAGCACCAGCACTCGCTCCATAGTTGCTAGGTAACTGGCAGGCTCTGGTTCCTTTCCAGTTGTCCCCTGGTTGGGAGGCGCTGGTTATAAATGGATCTGAGACGGATAACGGCGAGTTGCCGTGACGATGGTGGCCTCGGGCTTGTTTGAATCATACCTGCAATGGTTGGTACTGGATTTGGCTCCTGAGGAGGCTAGTTGTGATTGGACACCAAGCAGCATCAGTGACATCCACTGGACCGACGTCCTTCAGCGGCCTGAAAACCGCCAATACTAGTGATGAAAAACGAACAAATTAGTGCTGTTCCAAGCAAATCCGTGTAGACCGCTAAAGTAGCCCCAGAACGCAGGAGATCAGGAAGATTTGTGGACACAATGTACACACACGTACACAAGACCTCATTACGTTCACTGTGTGGGTTGTGTTGGCTAGTAATGCTGGCAATAAAAACCTGTTATGTCTGCTGTGATTGGCTCTCTACATTCAGTCCGCTGTAGCAAGGCAGACACGCCACATGGTATTTAGCATTTCAAGGGAAAGATTTTATGCCATGAGAAAAAAATATTGAGGTACTGAGAGAGATTGAGATGGAAGGGTGACGTCAAGCAGAAGAAACCAAAGTGCTCACGGCTGGTTCTCGTGGGCTTAAAGGTCATTCAACCAATCATGTGAGCTTTACAGCTCATTAGCCAATCAATGTGCTTCGCATGTTGCCCATCAGAGAGAGAAAAACAATGGAAGAAACGGTGGTGGTAGCAATGTGAAAAACAACTTATTTTGATAATTGACTAGTCAGTGAATTGTTTGAACAGTTCAACAGTTCGCATAGTCTTAGAAATGCTCATGTTAGCAGTTAGCATGCTAAATCCCTCTCAGAGAAATTGTCTTTTAATTCTTCCTCTTTAAAGCAGTGAAGCTAAGAATAATCAAATTAAAAGAAAGAATAGAAAACACACACTGGTTGTGGTTGTTATTGGTTGTGAATACACTGTAGCATGTCAGCATGCTTAAACCTTCTCAGAGAAGTTTCGTCTCTTAAAGCAGTTATGCTAAAGATATTAAAACTAAAACTAAAAATAGGGACTATTCAGATGGTGATCTTGGTTACTGGCAAGATGATTGTTCGGATGTTGAGCGTTGGATTGTGGGATAGAGGTGGAAAACTGAGTGAGCAGGCGAATAAGAAGGACTTTGTGTTTCCCAGTTCATTAAAATCCAATGCACGAATGCTGCTGTAAGCACAAACAGTACTGTATTCACATCCTCCCCATCAGACAGGCCTCTGCGCCTCAGCTCCCTCAATTAGTAGGAACTGCTCATCCATACCACAACTCATTCTGAGCTCTATTACTTATGTCTGCTGGTGCCTCCAGAATGAGATCATAGAGAGTTATGTGGCTGTGGAGTATTGCTTTGGCCTGACCTGACCTTTAAAAAAGAGCTTGATCTTTATAGAGACATTTTACGTATGGAGTTTTAACCTTTCGCTTTGCAGTCTTCAAACGGTATTTGCAGCTCATACCCATATGACGTATTTCCGAGCGATTTTGGATGTTCAACAAGACGATTGTAAGATTGGATCAATCAAGAATCGATTGGATTATGATAAGTGGACATTACTTATGAAAATGGAACCAAATACTGCTGACAACCACTTTTTTGAAGAAGCTTTTTGAGTTCATCTTTGAGACCATCTTGATTATTCAAATTTTAGTGGTTAAAAAAAGTTATTATTTACTATTACTGCATTTACATTTACATTAACCGGCATTAAATTACTTAAATTACTTGTTAATAATACGTTTATAAGTAAAAATGTTTATAAGTTGGGGAAGTGAGAAATGTTTGTGGAGAATCAGCTGCCGAATGATGTACATACTCTATGGTTGTCACTGCATATTTAACTGGTATGTGTGTGTGTGTGTGTGTGTGTGTGTGTGTGTGTGTGTGTGTGTATCTATCAGCCCCTTAAAGGATGTCCATGTCATATTTCAGACTGAAGTTTGTGTGGGTCTGGTGTGGAGATTACTCTCCTGCCGCTGGACCGCAGAGGTTAATCCCTCTTCAGACCTGCTTCCTGCTCACTTTCTCTAATCTAATGGGATTAACTGTCATTTTACATCCAACACTGCAGCAATTACACCCACAGAAAGGAAGAGACCGCACAAGACTCCATTACGCATGAAACGGATGAATGTTTTAGCAGTACTCCAGTTATTGTGTACAAATGTCAATGGCCTCTCTGGTGCGTGCTTCTCTCTTTTCACAGAGCGGCCAAATCTTTCACACACTCCCTGATTTTCTTTGTCCAATGAATGCACAATGAGGATCTGCCTGATTAGGTGTCAAATAGGCCTAACTGGCTGGCAGATAAACACTCATTTGGCTGCATTCATTTGTCGCAAATTAAAATTTTGCTTTTGAAAGGTCAGCAGTGTGCTGTTGGAGAACGGCAGATGCACTATATTGTCCTGAAAAGCAACTGCGTGTTTAACAGTCAGAGTTTACACACTTAACAGGTTCTATTCTTTCTGCTTGTGTCTGAAATCGCATAGCCTGCTGTCTACTATTTCAATTTGTATTTACTTTGCGACCGTTTAAAAAAGTATGTTCTATATAGTATGAATATGGATGGTATGAATGAAATTCCGACGTACTACATCCGCCATGTTTTAGCTGTCATGTGACCTTATGGGAATGTATTATTTCCCATGAGAAAATGCGCATCTTTGCTGAAGTACAGCAGTAGGTCATCCAGGTACTTTTTGCCTACTGTTTTTCAAAGATGTATTCAGTCATAGTACTCTGTTGGTGTACTGCTTTTCACATACTATATAGTAGGGAAGTGTTCGATTTCGGATGCAGCGACAGTTTTTATTTGGAGTAATTTATTCATAGGTAAATTATAGACTGAGAGCAACATAATATAAAGTACTTATAAAGTTTACTTATTTGTTTTCTTTTTATTAAAATTGATTTAATGTTCTTTTTAGCTTTATATCAGTTTCTAAAAACTATTTTAACAGACCTCTTATTCATGTACCGTTTGTATAGGGTTAACATCTAGCTAAAGGATTACCTTTGAATTTAATCATGAAATATGAAGTTAACAAATATGTGTGAATTGAATTGAATCGAATGCACCAATTTGTATAAGAGAACGGTTTAAACAAATTTATTTTGCTCATGCTTATTTAAGGCGCCTCATTAATACTTTGAGGTTCAAACACTTAAAAACTACTACTGAAAAAGTCGAAAGAGAACCGTCACAAAGTCTTTTTCCGTAGCACAAGGGCCTTTGGTCAGAATTAACCCACTAATTCACGTATACATGAAAATCTACAGAAAAAGCCATCCAGGCACCTTTAGCATGCTATTTTCAGTGCACTATGAATCCTTATATAGTACAGTTAGTATGTAAATTAGGATGCAGCTCTCAGTAGCTTTAAGATACAGGATTGCAGTCAGCATACTGTACCCGGCGGTGCGGTGATGTTCACAAGCAGTCGCAGTGATTAAAACACATGGCTGCTTCTCTTTATCACCCCTGCTGCATGTGTAATGTGAGGCTTATGCATATCATCCGAGCGCCTCTCGCGTGATAGAGCCGTTTGCGCTGTCGTCCGGTCTGTACAGTATTCCTCTATGCCACATTGCATCTTCGCTGCAGCCTTCTCTACACATTTGCATTTAAATGAAATTCAATCTCCTCTGCTTTTTACTGTCTTGCAGTAAGGCAGCACTGAACCTTACACACTCTGCATACTCTCTTTGTTCATTTCCTCCTGTTTTCTCTCCTTTTGTTTGTCCGTTTCCTGCAATGGCATGCGTGCGGGAATATAAATAGCTTATATTAAGTTCTGCGTATCTGTAGTCTGTGCCTCTGATGCACACTGGCTACAAGAATGGCATGAGCATTCTTTAGATAGCAAGCTTTGTTCTGATTGGCTGGCTGTACTGTAAAAGTTTACAAGGGCTGCTAATTATTGCCTGCAAGGAACTTTTCTAGTCAAAATGCTACAATCAAAGGTCTATACAAACTTTTGATTATAAATCATTTAAAAATAAACAATTATTTGCATGCTATGGTCAATATTAAAATGATATACAATTTTGTTTAAATAAATACATATAGCCTATAAATACTAAAATTAAATACTAGAAGTAATTTTAGGAATAACATTATTATATAGCATGAAAAATGCATATTTGCTAAAGAATACATTAAAGTATAATTAAATGGGTGTGTTTTTTTAAAGAATAACTTTATCAGTGTTAGATGATGGCAAAGGTAAAAATATAAAAATAGACGAAATGAACATGCACAATTAAATATATCAACGAATACTATAAAAACATACCCTAAATGGGACCGATTATATTGTGTTTTACGGTATTTCAGATTAAATACCTATAAGAACATATGTGTGTATTAAGTGGTTTTGAATTATGTAAGTAATATATATGTACTTTTATGTCTCTATATTGTCCAGCACTACCAAAAACTAGGCAGGAATATTTCATGGTCAGAATAACGTGCAAGTGGACCAGACTTTGTCAATAGTCAAAAACACAATTCTGGCTATATCAGACATGCATAGCAGTGTTCTTTTGCGCTTTATTTCTCATGTGAATGCTCCAGGCACATTGAAATCACATTTTGTGTGGTTTAAACTCCTAAAATGTCTAATTTCAGCGAGCACACATCCTGCTGTAGTCCTGAAGGGTTTTCTGTCCAGTTCCAGTCTCTGTTGCCCTAACCACCTGTAATCTGGCCAGCATGGGCCTGAGGGAGACCGGTTGCCGGCTGCTTCAGATTGGCTTGTTTGTGCATTCTCCAGAGGGTTTAAACCGGGTTAATGAGCCTCTGGTGCACACAGTCCAAAAACGTCCTCACACAAATCGATTTTAGACATGAGAGGCTTAGAAGAGAAACACGGGATCGTTAACACAGAACGTTAAAATGCGTGGCTCCTGTAAGTAGTTCTGCACATGAAGATGGATGTATTTTGCATATCCAGTATGAACAATGATGTAGCCTGCAAACATTTGGTTTTCTCTTTCTTGGACTGGCTACTTTCTGTTTTTGGTACTATATTTGATTGGCCAGATGTGGATTTGGTACTGGGGGGGAATCGAGTACACGGTTGAGAACTAAACATGTACACTCTTAGAAGAGAAAGTTCTATTTGGGACCTTAAATTGTTCTGTCATGTGCTTATATAGAACCTTTGAGGGGTTCCAATCTTTTTATGGATTTATAGTTTTCATTAATTGTGTTTTAATTCATTTTAATTTTAATTTTGAATTAAATGTATGAATAAAATAGCTCTTAAACATACCTTATCACTTTATTCACACACCTTCAAACAGGAATAAGTCAAGAATTTCAGTATTCTGGACTACTTTTTATAACAGTGTCTCCAAACAATCAGTAAAATTCAGTTAAATTGTCTGTTACATATTCAGACCCCAGTATAAATACTGTAGGTATTACGTACGTTTGCTCAGTCCATATTGACACTGTTTCCACGATTGTGAAAAACATGGTCAATTTTAGGGAATTTTTATATTTTGTTATGTAAATAAAAAAAAGAAATAATGAAAATTTCTGTATTGAATGTATGTTTTTCAAGCTGATCTGCTCTAAAATATTTATTCAGAAATATTTAGAAATATTGCTCATGTGGAAAGTAAAACTTGCTCAAAAGGTGTCTGAATTTCGACAATAAATTTTTTCAGTGAATCATTCAAAAACACACAATTCACAGAATTTATTCAATTGATTAATTTGCAAATACGTTTTTTTATTTGTTTTATTAGTGAAGACGTGTGGGAGCCCTGCTCCTTCATCAGCATCATGCAGGTCACCTGACAGACAGTTCACGGACACTATGTCGTAATGGAAAACCATGATTATGCTGAAAGGAAATATCCTCCCATTGATTCAATTTTCTAGGGTAAAATAGTGGCGATCATTATAAATGAAGCTAGAGAAGATTGTTGCTATAGGGACAGGAAGAAGGCAGCCAATGAGAAGACACCTTGTGTGTTCTGTGTTGTGACTAAAGCGGGTTCTTCACATGCATTTGATGCTTCTGTGCAACCTGGTTTACAGTAATGGCTCAGTCTTTATGAATGCTCATTAATTGGGTGGAGTAATTCCCTGTTCATCGAGGTTGTCGTGTGTGTGTGTGTGTTTGTGGTGAGAGTGAAAGAAATAGGACAGGTTGCAAAAGAAAGAGTTTGTGTGTGTGTGTGTGTGTGTGTGTGTGTGTGTGTGTGTGTGTGTGTGTGTGTGTGTGTGTGCGTCTGTTCTTTAGGTTTCATCAGATTGACCATGGTTCTTAAGTGACCATCTTTTATTATTATTATTACACCCCTGATGCACCCCAGACAATAATACAAAAGCTCTTGTGGACAGGAAGTGAACATAAAGAGGCCGCCTAATTTATTTTGCACATGCTGTCTATGTAATTTTACACTCAATTCACTGAAGAAATTATGGAAAGAAGGCACTGTTTGTACTGAACAAAATGTAATTACTTTATTGATATATGGCATAGGGCTTTTTTAGAGGATTTAGCACATGGGTAGTCAGCAAGAATTACTGTTCACAATTTATTGCACACCGAACATGAGTTAACGTTATACAATATACTGTGTAGTCTAGGTGACATCAGTGGGAAAGGAAATATACTGGAGCAAGTTACATTTTTATCAAAGTTTATGAAAACTTTTTTTATTCATTATTTATTTATTTATTTATTTAACTTATGTATCATTATAATTATTGATAAAATTACATTTTATTTTATTTTATTTATATTATTTTATGAATAAACCAGGAAGTTTTATTAACAAGCAAGTCAATTTTGATTTCATGTTGGCTTGGAACTTGATTGTGGTGATAAAAGAATAGCATTTTTCTGCTGAAATAGTGACACGGCTGTAGTGAATTTGTCAAAGTACAGAGGACTAAATGCACAGCACTCACTTTTCTCTCTCTCTCTCTCTTTCAGGTTCTTAAGATTAATTTGATCGGCCACAGGAAAAGAATACTCGCATCACTTGGAGATCGACTGCACGAAGACCCTCCACAGAAACCACCACGGGCCATCTCTCTAAGGGCGAGTATGAATCAGAAACTCCCCTCACACTATGGCTGTCATGTTTTCAGTCAACGATAGAATGATAAATTGAATGTTCATCCTAAATGTCACCCATATTATACAGACCCTTTCCAAAAAATTTGAATATCATGGAAAAGTTTATTTATTTCCATAATTCCATTCAAAACGTTAAACTTCCATAGATTATAGATTCAAGGCCCACAACTTAAACGATTTCAAGTATTTAGTTGTTTATTTGTACATAATTTGGGCTTCCAGCTCATAAAACCCACGAAAACAGGATTTCAAAAAATTTGAATATTACATGAAATCACACAGTAGTTACACAGTGATACCATGGTCATTGAACCAGGTTTTGGTTCTTTTGGCAGTGTGGGCAGGTGCAAATCCTGCTGGAAAATGAAGGAAGCATGAAGTGCTCTGCAAATGTCCTGGTAGACGGCTGCGTTGACTCTGGATTTAATAAAACACAGTGGACCAAAGTCCTCTTTTCTGATGAGAGAAAATTTTGCATCTCATTTGGAAACCAAGGTCCCAGAAGTCTGGAGGAAGAATGGAGAGGCACACAATCCAAGATGCTTGAAGTCCAGTGTGAAGTTTCCACAGTCTGTGTTGGTTTGGGGAGCCGTGTCATCGGCTGGTGTTGGTCCACTGTGCTGTCCACTCAACGCAGTCGTCTACCAGGACATTTTCAGAGCACTTCATGCTTCCTTCAGCAGACAAGCTTTATGGAGATGCTTACTTCATTTTCCAGCAGGATTTGCACCTGCCCACACTGCCAAAAGAACCAAAACCTGGTTCAATGACCATGGTATTACTGTGTAATTACTGTGTGATTTCATGTAATATTCAAATTTTTTGAAATCCTGTTTTCGTGGGTTTTATGAGCTGGAAGCCCAAATTATGTACAAATAAACAACTAAATACTTGAAATCGTTTAAGTTGTGGGCCCTGAATCTATAATCTATGGAAGTTTAACGTTTTGAATGGAATTATGGAAATAAATAAACTTTTCCATGATATTCAAATTTTTTGGAAAGGGTCTGTATGTTGTATTTTATGTTTGTGTGTATGCATTTTTTTTTTTTTTATCCTGTTCCTCAAAATGTTTATAGAGAGAAATGTTTTTAAGAAAACAGAAAATGTCACTTGCTGTGTGATTTGCTCTTATCCTGAGAGCGTTGGCATTCTTATGGCCTGATCCGCTCCAGGGATTTAACTTGATCTTCCAGGCTGGATCAGACAGCTGCTCTTAAACGCAGCTAGGCCTCCTCAGCCTCTTTTTCAGTGCTGTCTGACGTAGAAACAGTGGGTCATATGCCTAAAAAATGAATTCAAACACAAACATCAACCAAAAACCAGGCACACAATCAGACCTCGAATGAAAGTCCCTATAAGCTCTCTGTTAGCATTCCCATTCATCTCATGGCAGTTTCTCCACTAACCACCCTGCTAACCACAATTCTGTCTCTCTCCCGCAGGAGCCCACCGGGAACCACACTCCCCCTCAGCTGTCCCCGTCTCTGAATCAGGGCTACCCCAACGCCAGCTCTCTGGACGTCCAGCATCTCATCATGCAGGCAGACGCCCGACGCAGACGCAACGACAACTACTTCGAGGACGTCCCGCGCTCCAAACTAGAGAGACAGATGGCACAAGTCAGTATGGTGAGTTAGTGCACTTGCGTCAAGTGCACTACTCCCCTCTGCGTGTGTTGGTGTGATCAATTGTGCTTTGTGCACCTTTGTGTCCTGATAGAATCTCAATAAATCAGTGCCATGGTGTGTAAAAGTGTGTTTGCGATTGTGAATGTGTTGTGGCGAAGATCTCTCTTTGTGAGCTTATCAGTGATGCGTGTGCCTGTGTGTTTTGCCGTGATTGTGAATAGAATGAGTTACTGCACCGAACGTAATGACAAAAGGTTACCCTTACGTCCTCTTCCTCTTAGCCTTTATCAGTTTTTCCTGCCCTGTGGCTCCATATATCATCACAGAGAGAGAAAAAGATTGAAAGAGCGACAAAAAGGCTTTAGACCAAATGCTTAGCAACCATTCAGTTACATTCTGAACCCTCCGCTCCAGAAATCTATGATTATCGTAAATGTACTCGGTGAAAAGTGATAGAATCTATATTTAAAATTTGCTGGAGAATGTTACATATTTATTTATTTATTAGTTAGTTAGTTAATTATCCAGCACTGAAACAAATCATGTTATTAGTAAGTTTCTGAAAATATTTATTTACATTTTTATTATTATTATTATTATTATTATTGTTGTTGTTATTTATCAGTTTTTCCCCGTGGTTCCATATATCATCACAGAGGGAGAGAGAGACTAAGAAAAAGGCCAGAAAACTAGGAAACTGATTATAGCAGATGTACTTGTGTGTGAAACATTACTATTTTTAATGTTTTTGAAAGACGTTTATTATGCTCATCAAGCCTGCATTTATTTGATCAAAAATACAAAAGACAGTAATGTTGTGAAATATTATTACAATTTAAAAAGAGTGGTTTTCTATTTTAATATAATTTATTTATGTGCTGCAAAGCTGAATTTTCAGCATCATTACTCCAGTCTTCAGTGTCACATGATCCTTCAGAAATCATTCTAATATGCTGATTTATTATCAATGTTGGAAACAGTTCTGCCGCTTAATGTTGTTTTTATAACCTGTGATACTTTTTTTAGGATGTATTGATGAATAAAAATACATTTATATAATATAATTTTTTTAAAGAAATTCATATTTTTAATCAGCAAGGATGTGCTAAATTGATAAAAAGTGATAGTAAAGATTTATATTTTTAGAAAATATTTATATTGTGAATAAATGCTGTTCTTTTTAACTTTTATTTATCAATGAATCCTGAAAAAAAAAGTAGCACAATTTCCCAAAAAATATTAAGCAGCTCAACTGTTTCCAACATTGATAATAAATCATCATCTTAGAATGATTTCTGAAGGATCATGTGACACTGAAGACTGGAGTAATGATGCTGAAAATTCAGCTTTGATCACAGGAATAAATGACATTTTAAAGTATATTAAAATAAATTGTAATAAATGTTCGTTTTTTTCTGTATTTTTGATCAAATAAATGCAGGCTTGATGAGCATAAGAGATGACTATATATATATATACACAGAGGAAGAGAGGGAAAAATTAAATAGATTGAAAGAGCGACAAAAAAAAAAGCCTTTAGAAAAGAAATGCTTAGCAACTATTCAGTTACTGAACCCTGCAGTATATATCTAGCTTCAGCTTTTGTAACCTAAATGCTGGACCTTGATATAATTACAAACAATTATGTTTTTTTCCCACTTCCTTTTTTTGTTTCTTTTTTTTAGCAAGGGGAATGGTGTGAGCCAATCACGTTACGACCTCCAAACGAGGCGACATCATCTACGCCGGTGCAGTACTGGCAGCACCATCCTGAGAAGCTTATATTCCAGTCATGTGACTATGAAGCATATGTAAGTGTGGGTTTTATAAGTGATAAATGATGAATGTTTCTCAGATGCTTCTACTGAAACCAAAAAAACACTTGAAATTTGAGTGTACGAGGAATTTAGAAGTGGATGCGGCCTTGGCGGGCTCCTGTAAGCCATCAGATAACGAAAGAGAAAAGCGACCGTGAAAGCTATCTACGAGTCTATTAGTTATTCAGTGGTGAATAATGGTGTTTTAACCTTCAATCAATACAGGTTTTTTCAGCTCTCTCTGGGCCCGAGCATCTCTAGTATTAGCTTACATAAACCCACTCTGTTTCCTAGCAACAGCCATATAAATTTGATTGGCTTATTCTCCAGTGCCAAAAACACTGATGGAGTTTATGAACAGAATCCATGCATGTATGTGTGCCTGAACCACAGAGGCCAAAGGTCAAGAGTTTTGTTCCCAGTGTTGAACTGTGAAGGAATCAGGAAACTCTCATTCAATGCTGATCTGACTAGTAGTAAAATATGCTTTAAAAAATGTATAAACTGATATTAGACTTAAACTGGTGATTCTGACTCTCATGGTTCCTAAAATTAGGTCAGTAATGAGATGCTCACCTGACAATTATTATACTGTACTTTGATTATTGATAGGGTGACCAGACGTCCCTTTTTTTTAGCTCTATTTTTAATGTCCAGACTTAATATGAAAAAATCATGTTTTGTCCTGCATTTCTTCTTTCGTAAATAGTCTTTGCTGGGTGATCATTATCTCATTATAGTGTATTTTGGTGAACAATACATTTACATTTCTACTTGGCAAATATAATATAAATTTAATTAATTAATTAAAATCTAAAATATTACAATAAATTAATTATACAAAAAGTAAAATAAAATAAAAATATCGAAATCTAAAATATTTCAATACAATTAAATAAAATGAAATAAAAATATTACAACAAAATATTTAAGTAAAATGTAATAAAAATGAAGAATTATGAATACTGAGGAATATACAATTAAATAAAAATGATTAAACTACAAATACAAAAAGGGATTGATTAATATCATATAGCTGTGATTAATGTAAATCTAAATGAATGGTCTAGACTGGATTTGGAAATAAGATTTTTGCGATTGAAAATGAGTAGTACAGGTTCTGTCTTGCCGGTCAACATTTCGGTCTCATCTAGTCTTAAAATGATTGGGTTTTACATTAACGGAATGCTTTACAAAATACTGTCACACCTCAGCATGGTGGATTCCAGATTGCTTTCATGTGAAACACAGTCTGCTGGCTCTCAAGGTTGTCCTCGTCTGCTACCCAGCAGCGCAGCGTAACACTTCAGCAGATCACAGCACAACTAAGCTCTTTCCGACCGATCTCTTCCGTTCCTACACACTTCGTTGAACATGGCCACGTTTCCATTCAGTTATTGATTTATCTGACAAGTTGTACTCACAGTGACACACAATCTGTGCACACCAACTGCTGGAAAAGAAAACCTTAGGGAGGATAGTACTGAGGTGGTCTTATACACATACATTTATATACATACACACATATACTGTATATGGTTAATTATAATTTTTATACTTTTTATCAACTTTTTTAAATTATACAATTAATACAAATAAATGAGTTTCTCAGTTTCTGATTGTGTTTTCTTCTGCAGTATCTGGGGTCTATGTTGGTGAAGGAGTTGCGCGGTACAGAATCCACGCATGATGCCTGTGCAAAAATGAGGGTAAGAGTTGTGTCACCATGTCTAGTCATCCTCCTACTGCCCTCAGGTCACTATGACTCAGTCATTGAGAAAACAGGACTACGAGAGCACACAGCGTACTTGGGATTTACACTCACGCAAGACGATATTTAGGGAAATAATCGACAAATTTCTCATAGCTTACCACAGTGAATAAATGCATTAACCTAGCTTTACCTCAAAATACCTTTTCTTACTTCAATTGCCCCCGGGCCCCCGGGCCCCCGTTCCTATTAGATTATTTAACACGCCAGGACAGTTCGCCTGCTCTGTGTTTGAATGCATGTAAAACACCATCTGTTCTCCTTTCTGCTCCCCGCTGCACATTTCGATGAGGCAGAGAAAGTTTGAGACCTGCCGTCCCTTGCTTCTTCACAAACACATTAATACATTCAGAAGGTGTAAATTTAGGTCGCTCTTTGTTTTAAGCAGAATATTCTGACAGGTACAGAGCGGTAGAGAGGCGCTAATCCACGGGAAATCACTGACAGTGAGAGCGAGAGGGGAAATGAGGTCCAGATGAATATATTTCCCACTCTGACAGCTGATATGACGGCGTAGGAATATATGAAAATGAATTCTGATTCTCTGAAGTTCATCACTATCCTCGGCTGCATGTGATTTATGCCCATGCAGCATGAGGTGGTCTCCCAACCTGGTCAGGTTTGCTGGTTTTTTAGAGGTTTTGGGCACTTGACGGCTTGGTTTCTATTGGCTGACCAGACTGGGAGACCAGCTAAACCATTTTTATTCCCAGCAACACTATATGCGGTATATATCATCATCAACGTTCAAACCCAATAAGGCCACGTTTTTAACAGTGCACAATGTTATTTTGTCTCTTTTTTACTTGTCCCATGAGATGGCACTCTATCTGGGTTATTGCAGGGTATTGAAGGGCATTATGTGTAAATAATTTAGTGTGTGTTTGAGTTTGTATAAAGCAGATCTCAGTCAGTGTGTGATGGGGCCTCATGAATGTTAATGTTGGAGACTGTAAGACTGTCTGCTGATCTCTCCTCCTCTCTTCCTCTCCGTAAGAAGTCTACAGAACAGATGAAGAAGATCCCCACCATAGTACTGTCTGTCTCCTATAAGGGAGTCAAGTTTATCGATGCCACTAACAAGGTAATCATCCGCCATTACCTGTATAATGTCTCAATTTATACAGATTATAATCGGAACTTTCATCTTCCTTTATAAGATAGAAATTAGGGCTGTCAGTCAATAAAAAAATGTAATTGAATAATCAATCACAATAAATTGCATGTCATTAAATAAAAAAAGATAGAGCATTACATTATTCTGACAAAGCGTTGATTAGATCTCACAAAAAGTGCCACTCTAAGCCAATTTATTAGCTGTTTTTGAATCATATTTTAGTCCTAGTAGACATGTAGTATAGACAAATATTGTTGTTAAACAAATGTGCATTTAAATCGGACTTATTTCTGTCCCTTTCTCCGATGTTCAGAACATCATAGCCGAGCATGAGATCAGGAATATCTCGTGTGCCGCGCAGGACCCTGAAGATCTGTCCACATTTGCGTACATCACCAAGGACCTGAAATCCAGCCATCATTACTGCCACGTGTTTACAGCTTTCGATGTGGTGAGTAGCAGATAATAAATAAACCCATGTCTGATAAAGCATAAATAAAAATGAAACATCCATTAATGCTCACTTACAAATGCGCAAGTGTTGCAAACCATGTTTGAGGAATTCCACATTTCATAAATACAAATGAAATTATTACAAATATATTGGTGAAGATGTATTTGATTATTACTTAAAGGTTAGTAGAAAAATTGAATCATCAAATTAATGAAAAAAAAAAAAAGCCAAAATAAGAGGCAAAACAGAAAGTAGCCTATTGTTCATTTGTATTGTTGATTATTTAAATGTATATTAATTTTATATTTTATATTATATTTTATATTAGTGTTAAGTTCTGAACTATTTTCTAAGATGAGATTCTAAAAATTGTCCATGAAAACACTTGGTAGGTCTGACAAGTTTTCATCAAAACTTAAATGTCACATTTTATAGTATCTGTGTAGTCATTTTAAACACAAACTATACTTTTTGTCAGCTTAAAAGGCTATGGTGTTTTTTTTTTGTTGAAAATGTCTGTTTAGTAAGCTGATGTCTTCAGTGTTACCGCCTGTCACAGTAACACCACAGAGCTGTCTGTGCATCAGCTAGTCACAACACATGAATCATTTATAACATGCTTAAAGCATGTTTTTAATCATTTAAAAATCACTAAGCTCTGAAATTATGGAAGAAAAGTGGTAAAATGCTGCCAAATGTAGTAGCACTGAATTGAACTCAAATCTTGAAGGGTTTCTCAACATTTTTAGATCACCACAAGAGTGATTTGCGAGTTGATTTTTGAAAAAGCGTCTCTCATCGCCTCTGCGTGTGTTTTTTACAGAATCTAGCCTATGAGATTATCCTGACGTTGGGCCAGGCGTTTGAGGTGGCGTATCAGTTGGCCCTTCAGGCCAGAAAGAGCGGCCACGGGTCATCCACTCTTCCCGAGAGCTTCGACAGCAAACCCTCCAAACCTGTCCCTAAACCTCGCGTCAACATACGCAAGAGTGTGAGTGACTTTGCCCTTTGACTTTGCCTAACACAGCAGCCCGTCTCACCTCCTCCATCTGTACATATGTACGCCCGCACACCTTGAACCCATATCTGTGCGTGCTCAAGCTGAGTGATGCATCATGGGAAACAGAGCTGCTGGAATGTGTGACCAGAAATATTAATTTGGAACATTGTTTTAAAACTGACGTTTATCCGCTGTGTGTCAAAAGTTGTTGCTTTTAATTTAACAGTTTAATAACAACGAAATCATTCTAATATGCTGGTTTGGTGCTCAAGAAACATTTCTTTTGATTATTATCAATGTTGAAAACAGTTGTGCAGCATTCATTTCATATAGAAATCTGACGCCAAACTTTTAAATCAGTAGTGTATATTTAAATGATACCAAAACATTCATTTGTTTATCATATCCACAAAAGCGGTGTAGCTGGCGTATTTTCCAACTGTTTTCAAGCAAGCAAAGCATCTCAACTGAATAAAAAACGCTGGCTAAAAACGCTTTGGTGGACATGTGGCCATATTCTTTTATAATATTGCTATGATATATTCTTCATATTCAAATTTTAGCTCCAACGTGACAGATAAATACTTGAAATTGTTGTGTTGCACGTTATAGCTCGCATCTTAACACAGTAGAATCTATAGTAAATGTTATTTAAATTGATTGTAAGGTTTCTGTTTTTTAGGCCTAACTTTGTATTGCTGTTTTGTTTTAGAGGGCTTATCAAATGAGAAAGCCAAAGAGCAATGAGCGATTTTTGTGTCAATTTTGTTATTTGAGTAATATTTCCTTATTAGCAATTTGATATCTATGCCATCTAAAGACCTCTGGTGAATGAAATTAGAGACGTTTGGAAACCAATTAAAAACAGCACAGACGAACATAGACTTTTTAGCCATTTATTGATTTCGATGTTTGCATGATTGTCTGTTTATGAGCATGTGCGAATTTTTAAAACCAGTATTGAGAAATGTGTGTTTGGGAGTATTGCAATAGATTTACTTCCTCTCAGTGAAAGTTTGTTTGTACGCACGCCAGCGCGTGTGTGTCGCAGCCTGTCCTGAGGGACGGTGAGGTGAGTGTTTGATCTGTAAACGGCACACTCCATCTCCTCTCCCTTCAGTGCGTTTAAGGATGAAAGAGATTGATGAGGGCTGTTTGCACAGAGCTCCAGCAAGTGGCTTCCTCCAGGGCAGCCTTCCTCTCCATCTGCCCTCGTCCCAGTGCCCCCAGAGCGGGCACGGTGCCTCTCTCTCCCCCCTGCCACCGACAGGGATATTACCACTCTCTCTGGATAAGGGCCCAGAATAGGTGGGAGCGCATCATAAAAATAAAACACACCCTGCCTGTTGGAGTTGGATTACACGCAGGACAGAAACGATGGATGCCTGGTTGAAAATAAACAGTTGCATTTGGAGTCCAGCCTGCAGGACTCCATATAACCCTCTTTTAATGAGAAGCCTTTTAATGAGAACTTCTCTATCTGTTTTAAAGGCCAGATCACTGTCCACATAAAATGTGATATTACAGTATAAATACTGGGCCAATTTGGCACTTTAAATTGAGCTGTGGTGTAGCAGACACCATGCATGCTCTGAGAGATACGGTCCTCAAATGGACTTTGTAGATTCAAATTCGGCTCGCAACATTTTCAGATCCCGTTCTCCTTCTCTCTTGTGCCATTCAATCCTGTTCTAATAAGTTTTCGCTAACTCGGGCATCCTCTGAGACATCCAGTCCCGGGTAAGAATATGTACGATAGTAGTATTTTTTTTTTTTCTACACTTTGCATTATTTTATTTTAAAAAATAAAAAATTAAAAAAAATATATATATTTTTATATATATATATATATATATATATATATATATATATTGGCCTTTTTTAAATACTATAAATAAAGCTAATAAATTTCTCAAATTTCTGGTCGGTGAAACTTTATTTGATTTTGTGCCTTTTTGCAACTTTTCTGGGTGAAATAATAGTTTGTTACTGTTGACGTCCCATCTGACATAAAAAGAGGATCATCTTCTTAATTCCTTCTATTAATCAATTACATTACATACAGGCATATAAAATATTATAAATAATGTATAAACTTAGAATATATTATAAAGGCCTGGTTTCACAGACATGGCTTAAATAAAGCCAGGATTAGGCCTTAGTTAAGCTACTTAGTTAACATTTAAGTAGCTTTTATAAGCGTGCCTTAGAATAAAACACTACTGGTGTGCATCTTGAGACAAAACAATGGCACTGACATATTTTAAGATATTGAGTTATTTGTGTTAAGACAGCTCAAACATGCATTTTAGTCTGGGACTAGTCTCTGAAACCAGGCAAAAATGTACCAAATTAATCATATATACGCACATATCCTGACCTTTGAAAGCACCCACATTTGGACAATATACACTGTGATCTTAGTAACACAAACGAACTACAAATATCTCATGATCTCATCTCAAGATCTATCTGAATCAGTTCATGAAATCACAGGCGTCCTGTGTTAATAACTCAACTAATCCCGTGTGAATAGTGCTTATGTGACAATTTACGTAAGAATGGATTTATGAATGATTAGCGTACATTTGTTCTGCTTGTTTTTTGTGAATAATGCCCATTGTTGGTGTGTGTGTGTGTTCACGCTGATACCCTGAACACTAACAGCATTCTCTGTGGCTGTGTGTGGTGTACTCGGATATTGATTTTCCCTTGTGTAGGAGAAATGGTTCATTATGTTGCGGTACCTCTTCTCCATATGGACACGATACGCTGTGTTGCTCCATGAGAACGGAATCCTTCTCTCTTCTGTTCATCTCCATGTTTCCACTCATGCAGTCGGTTGAATGCACTGTGTATGGGTGATTCTAAAATTAAGGGTATTTTTGACTACTTGATAGTCTTGAAAAATGAAACCTCTTCAAAATGTGTCGCAGTGTTTTGGCAGCTAATCTGCTATAGATTACTACAAACTTCTCAATGTCAAGCCTTTTGGAAAAAGTAGTTGGCTCCTTTTTGCTAGTAATTTGTAGTGAAGCTAAGATATATTTAAATATACAGATAACTTTAACACTTTATTTTAGGGGCCAATTCTCACTATTAACTAGTTTCTTATTTGCATGCATATTACTATGATATTGGCTGTTTATTAGTACATATAAAGCACATATTAATGCATTATTGAGCATGACCATATATTCTACATCCTCAATCCTACCCAATACATAAACTTAACAACTACCTTACTAACTATTAATAAGCAGTAATTAGGAGATTATTGAGGCAAAATTCGTGGTTAATAGTTAGTTAATAGTGAGAAATTGTCCCTAATCTAAAGTATGACCAAAAAATCTAATTTTAAAAATCTATGACAGATAAATTTACACTAAATACAACAAAATAACCTAATTTATATAACTGAGTCATTTACAGCTGAGTATAATTAAGTAAAGAGAGTGAACAGCATTTAATTGATTTATTCAAAACGGTGAATAAACTACTGGTTGTTAAAGTAGTTTAGTCTAAAAGTCATGGGTAAAGGACAAGCCCAAAATAATCTGATTCTTGCAAATGATTAATTTCAACACAATTAAAAATGCCTCTAATTAAAGAATCAACCATAATTGATTGATTATGTGTGCGTGTGTGTGTGTTTGTGTTTTCACCTTCCCAAGCTGTGACCTCTGTGACCTCTTTGTTCCGCCTCTAGGTCATGTCCCTCTCTAGCCGCTGGTCCCTGGGGCACATTTTCACCCCGCACCGTCCTCCTCTTCATCCTTCTCCTCTTCCTCATACCTCCCGACTCTTCCATCCACATAAACTTCACTTTCAGGTCTTCTTGCATTTTCCTTTCCTTTATTTCTTTCCCCCTTTTTATTTTTAGGGCTGTCAGTGACTTCATTTATTTGTGTTATTTAATTAGTCACACTAAATTAATGCTAAATTGACAGCCCATTTCTTTGTTTGTTTGTTTTTGTCACTTTTCTCAACCTTTCTCTTTTTCACTTAATTTATAAAAGGAAAATTCCTGGTTAAAGAAGTAATTGTAACATCCTTAAAACAACGACAAAAAAGAAAAGAAAATATTAATACACGTACATTGGAAGTCTTTGGGGCAACAGCTACAGTATAAACTTGCCCCACTGTAAATGCATAATTGGGTTTTGTTTTTACCAACTGCGACGAGAGAAATTATTTTCTGAGGTAATTGACACCATATCGCAGATGCTGGCGCTTAGCTCGCTCTCTCTCTCTCTCTCTCTCTCTCTCTCTCTAACCCAGAAATATTCCTTTAACTGATTTCATTATTCATTTTTTAACTTTGTTTTGTTCAGTTTGCTCTATTTGTTTGATCTCTTCTTTATCTGAATCCTCCTTTCCTGTCGTCCTCTGACGGTCTGTCCATCCAGAACTTCAGCTGACTAAACAGGGATAGAAATATTTCAGCATCTCTTATCCAAGACACCAACTCATCGTTCCCTGAGAGCGTTATCAAACCATTAAGCTCCTTTTCAGGTCGATGCCTCATACTAGAGGTTTATTGCGTAAGATTAGGGACTGTTTCTTTTTTTTTTTAAGCATTTGGATGTGGAGAAGAATGAAGTTGGTGTGGGTGTGTGCATGTGTGTGTTTGAGAGCAGTCAGAGGTAGCCAGGAAGAGCGGGGATTATGTTATTTAATATTCATGCGGCTGCATGTGGAAAAACCTGATAAAGAACTCAAGACAAGCCAACAGCAGACGTAAAGGACTCTGCGTTTGTGCGCGCATGTGTTCGTTCCTGTAGAGATTCACGTTTCTGAGCCATGTATAGCTCAGCTTAATGTGGAGCAAGGCTGAGCTGCCGTGGCAACAAGGAACAGTGTTTTGATTGGTTGATAAAGATGTACTAGTTGTAGGGTAGTTTTGACCACAGCAGATCTGCAAGATGGATTTTATGTCACCGATATTTAATATAACAAATTAATTAGTTTGATGTTACAGGTTTTAAAAATAAGAATGATGTAATGTGGAGTTATTTCACCGTTTTTGTGTTGGTGTGACAGTCAGATTGCCACGTGGTTAACCAATCACTTCACACACCTCTCTCTTGCTAGACTTGAGGCCCGTTCACACCAAGAACGATAACTATATTAGCGTCCACACCAGCGGATGATATCGTTCTGTTTATTCCAAGCGCGTGCTTGTCTGTCGCTTTAAATGCTCGAGCTCGTTACAGCAGGATGAATTCTGATTGGCTGTCAATGTTTTTATCGTTCATCAGCTGGGAAAAAATCTTTCTGATTCCAAAGATATCGTTTCTCTGTGCCATTATCGTTATAGCTGTGGTGTGAGCTCTGCTATTCTTTAATATTGAGAACGATTTTATCGTTATCTTTATAGTTATCGTCCTTGGTGTGAATGGGCCTTTAAGCATGTAAATGAATTCAGATTCCATATATGAGAAACAGAATATGATATAACTATAAACGTATTATTACATCATCATTATTATTGTAAACAATATAATATGAATAATATAGGTAACATTTTTAATTAAATGTATTTAATTAACTAGCAACACTACTTTTTCAGCATTTGCAATGTAGATTCCTGATCTTTTTTACGTTTTTGTGTAAATTTTAAATAGTTGATGTATTATAAATGAAGATGAACGAAAAAAAATATATTTTCATCAACCATCATTCACTACACTCCCCCTCATGTATCCATTATAAACAATATAACAATAAAGAAATATATAAAATAATGTCTGTTTTTTAGTTATGTATAGGGTCGCTAGCGACCCGAGGTATCTGATAGTGTAAGTATATTTTTTCTGCGCAACAATAAGTAAAATTCACCTTTATTCCTGTCTGATACACAACGATGATGTGAAGTTTCCCCTTGCATTAAACAAAAAAATATCACAACTTGTATCTTCAGTAAAACTTGAAACGGCGAAAGCGAGTACTGTATGCAATCCAATATTAGTGTCACTGTCACTTGATGGTGGACGTTTAACTAATGTTAAGCAATTGAACCTTGTTGTAAAGTGTTACTATAATATTAATCTTTTCAACCATTAATGAAAATTGACCAAATGAGAGTTTCATCCATGTTTGATTTTTAGCCAGGAGGTCAATTTGTGACGTTTATATCCTGTTTTGGTCAAACTTCTTTTCGCATAGGTCTTCAAAACTGCAGTAGTACGCAAAGAAAGACACAAATTCTGCACATAGGCACATGAACGAAAGCGAACAATATGCAAGATCTAGCGTGAGCGCCCGTAACCCCCTAAATTACTAGCACCCACTGACCTGCTGTCTCTTTCTCCTGTGTGCACCTCAGATGGAGCAGCCCTCAATGGATCAAAAGGGCCACGCAAACGTCCCATGGATAGTCGAGCCAGGACAGGAAGCCAAAAGAGGAGCCAACACCAAGTATGAGACCACTATTTTCTAATATACACCCAAAATACTGTCCACTCCTGTGTGTGTGCCTTACAGAGAGCGCCCTCTAGAGGCCCCCCACGGAGCCACGGGCCCAGTGACCTGTGACAAGCCCGCGTCTCTCCGCCCGGCCAAGCCCGCCCGTTTACCGTGGCTTCTGCATGATGACGCTGCCGCTGTCTATTCTCTCCTTCGATCTATTGCCCCGTTCTCTCTCTCTATCTCTTGATCTCTCTCGCCCCCCTCACCTCTCTGGCCGCAGCACGATAAGGGAAGGTCAGCCTTCAGGCCGCCACGCTGCCGATCCTACTCCAAAACACACAAAAAAGTGTTGCAAGCGGTTGTTTTTCATTCAATTTTTCCCCCATCTCCTCTCTTTTTATTTCTCCTTCCCTCCGTTCCTCGCTATTCTTTCCTCGGCTTCTCCGGGAAGCGCCTCTTCAGCCTTTCCCCACTTCCCCCTCGACTGCTTGAATGACAACTTAAACCGTAATGCTGCTACAAGCCTTAAACACAAATGTTGTTTTTAGAGTCGGAATTTGCTTTCTTTCTTTCTTTCTTTCTTTCTCTCTGACTAGACAGCATAGGGTTAGCGAGAGCGCAGGCACAAGGGCGGGAAACGGATTTTTGTGAGGTGGGGCATTCAAAACGGCTGGCATAGAAGCGGAGATTGGACTTCACCCAAAGGACATTTTGCTTGAGTTGTTTGTCTCGTCTCGTAGCGAAGTTTTCATTTTTAGTACCAGCGCTTGTCGGAGAGAAAAAAAATAACTGTAATTTAAATTCCCTTATTTTAGGGGAGATTTTTTTTTTTTTTTTTTTTTTAAACAGCACAAGAGTTACGAGCTTGTTTCAGTAATTCAAAACGTAAAGGTAATTTGTGGACGCAGAAGTTTGTCAGATAGCATTTAAAGGAGGCTTATTTTACGACGAGACATCCGCAACAAAAAAAAAAGTCTCTCAAACCGCGCGTTTTCCTTCCTTTCCAAACATTTTTTTCCTGTTGTGTTTTCTTTCTTTCCCTTTTTTTGGTGTTGCCTATGAATGAAAACCCGAGAAAACCGAGCCAGTCCCGAGACATGCAGTGTAGTTGATGGAAAGCATGCAGTCCATGTGAACTGGAGAAGGGGGGGCTTTTTTTGATGGACACTTTGGATAAGTGATGTGATTTCATTCACAGGGCAATGGCGGACGCCCATGTCTATTACAGTGGAATTCAGAGAATGTAGCCTGCCCCTAACATGGACCCTCAGTCTCACATGCATTGCAAATAAGGACCGCAAATACGGAACCTAAAAGCGTCACCGGAGCCTCTCGTAACGCATGTGTAAGGATTCGCACGAGGACTTTTTCAACTGGGACTTGGCGCGTACAAGGACTGCCGACGTGGACCCGTGGCCTTTTAACGAAACACTCGCATGCACGCGCACTCATACACACTCATTGCTTAAAAACAATTGGAGGAGACTTGGGAATTGAATGTACACTTTTCAAGAGGCAGCGATTCGAGTTGCGTTCTAAAGGACAGCGGCCGTCACGGAACTTTGTCGCGCGAGAGACGGATCGGGGAAAGGCGAGAACCGCGGAGACGGTCTCGCTACGGCAACTCGGACACACTACATTGACTTTTCACTAAATATCTAGTCCAAAATACCATGGCATGTCTGGACTGGGATAAAAACGGACTTTTACAATGAATTGCTGTATTTTTCTTTTCTGTTTTCTTTGTTTATTTCTTTCTTTCTCTCTCTCTCTCTCTCTTTATTTTGTTTGTTTGTGGTTAATAATCAAAAAAAAAAAAAAGATTATGCACAATGTGAATGAACTCATTGCACTGGACAACCATGAAATGGATGCGTCTCGTGCCAAAATCACTACAGAATGGTTGTTAACTTCATTGGCGGCGCCATGCAGATTATTATTGATATATACTGTTTAATAGAGAACTATATTACCATTACTGTAATATTTACAATTATTATAATTAATTATTCTTATTGTGCAATTCTTGTCTGATGTTGTCTTAACGTTACATTATTTTTATATGACGCATCAAGCTTGAATACGCAGCCATCCGAAAAAAACAAATCTTGTAGTACTACAGAGGAACCGAATGTGCGGATGGCTCCACTTGTGTTTCAGATGAAAATATAAAAACAGATCTTATTTTCACTCATTGTCACTGTAGAATTTTGCCACAGTTCTGTAAATAAATATTTTGTTGACTCATTGTTCATATATGTTATTAAAAAAAAAAAAACCAAAAAAATGTATAAAGAATGACAGAATAAAAAATTAAAAAATCCAATAAATTACATTGGGAAACAAGGTACAACATTTTGCAGGCAGGTCAAAGTTCAACACATTATAACAAGGTATGAGCAACCGTGGATTTGTGACATCATTGCGGACTAACATGTGTAGATAGGCTTGGGCTTCCAGCACACAGATTTTGTAAGTTTGGTCTTTATTTATATTCTTGCAAAGCACACGGAATAAATCCGGATTGTAGAACCATTGTCCTTTCTGTGGCCTGTGTTCCTTCCTTTCTTTCTTTCTTTCTTGTTTTTTATTTTATTTGTCCATCTATACTGGTGCATGCAAGGATGACTTCAAAACCCGGTAGACTAATTTACCGCTGGAGATTTTTCAATGGTCTTTTATATAGATTTTTTTCTCACACTCCAAACTGTCTTATAGTTACTTATTAGAAACAGTTTGGGGTGTGTGAAGTGTACGTTGTACAACACAACCCCATTTTAAAAGGCCATTGAAAAAGAGGTGAATTAGACTGTCGGCTTTTGAAGTCATCCCTGCACCACTGCATTGTCTTACCTACTTGCGTAACATACTGTTGAATTGTTCTATCTCTTGTTGTTTTTTATCAATGTACCACCCACCCATCAATATTCCATCTCCATCCATCCCATCGGTCGGTCGTTCTATATACAGTACCTGTTGTTCCGTCACTTTTTCTTTCTAGGCCTGTATCTAATGATTGTTTGTATTATTTATTTGTGAATGTACTTATCAGTGGCCTCTGGGGAGCTGCCACAAATTACAATTCAGTAAAGACAGGGAGCGTGTTAAAAGATGTGCTCTGATAAGTACTTGAGTGTGCGTTTCTGGATTATATCTCCCTCAGGCTGGGTGACATACGGTTCACTTCTTGTGCACTCTGTTTCCATGGAGCTCGTATCTTTCTGCACACAGTCTGTTTAACACAACTCGGTTACGTTGTAGTAACAGATCCGGAGAAACACAGCAACACCTAAAGAGCGGACAGTTGTAGCCTACTACTCAAATCATAGAGACTGAAAAAAACGATTGTTACATTGATAGATTACTTGGTTGTTTTACTTTATAGTTTGTATAAACTTTTAAATAAAGCAGTAGGGAAGTTCATAAAGCTTTTCTGTGAGATGTACATCTAACAGACATTTATAGCCTCGATTTCACCTGCAGCGCGTTTTATTCCCAAATCTGTAAAGCGTTTACTGCATCTTTCTGTCAAGAGCCTTTTCAGGATAGAGCATTTCAAGAGCCGTTTACATCAGAGAGATACACGTCCGTGAGGTGAGACGATCCGACCGACATCAGCTTTTATCAAATATCCTTCACTCTCCATTTCAGTTCTCACAACAAAGATAGAATGAGAGAGATAATGGGATAACTGTAGTCTCGCGTCCCAGATGGTGCGTATCCCGAAGCCTTTGACTAAATTAAGCGTCAGGGGATAACCATTTATGTAATTATCTTACAGATCAATTAATTAACACTTACAGAATGTGCCAGATAGATTTCTGCAGCGATATCAAAATAAAGTAGGCTTTATGATCGTTCAACTAGTTCAGTCATGTTGATATAAAAAGAACAAAGAGAGATGCCACAGCCCAGAATATGTGAGAACTGGGCCAGAGCTTTAGGAACACACAAAATCAAACTGCAGGGAGCAAAAACAACCCTCACCTAGCATTGATCAGCTCTGACGAAAAGAACAAACTGTGCTTGCCTAATGTAAGCAAATATTGAAGATTAAGATCATTCCAAAGTAAAGCTATATCGACAACTAATCTTATGTGGCTACAACTCTGATATGTATACCTAAACCCATACGTATCCTAAAATAGGCTATTATTTGTGTGCTAATGGACATTTTAAGTGTATCAATAACATGCTTTAATTATTTCCTGTGACGAAGGACTGCTTGCCAACAGATAGCATTTAGCAAAAGTGAAACATGAATCAAAATGTGCAACCCATTTTACTTAACATTGAAGTCGATAATCAGCGAAGACGACGTGGGTTCCCTCTTGGATTTCTAATGGGTTCTTAGTAGGCATGTGTTCTGTTTGCATGTAAAATCAGGTGTGTGGTCAATATTAGTTTTGTTAATCATCAACATTAAATTAGTCAAAAGGTGCATTCGCGCCATGTTGTAATTGCCGTAACGATTCTGAACTGTGAACAAGTTCTTTGTAGAACTTGTAATTACAACATGTAAACTAGTCATTGTCTGAGAGCTACAACTTGTACCATTTGGCCGCTGTACCACCTGACCACTGCAGATTTAAAGGGATAGTTCACCCAAAATGAAAATTCTGTCATCATTGACTCATCCTCAAGTTAGTCCAGACCTGTATGAGTTTCTTTCTTCTGCTGAACACAAAAGAAGATATATTGAAGAATGCTTATAACCAAACTGTTGTGGGGCATCGTTGACTTAATGGTTACCCGCATTCTTTAAAATATCTTTCTTTGTGTTCAGCAGAACAAAGAAATCGGTGTGTTCGACTTGAAGCGTGCAGACCAATCGGTGAAAGACATCAAAGTACCGCGAGAGTGATTCGAAAGCACACACAGCTTTATTTACGACAATTAATGGCGTGAATGCATAAATAGCTCAAACATCAAAACAACAAAAGTAGGCCTATTTATGTAAGTTTCTAACTAAAGTTGCTATATAAAGATCGCAATTGTTGTCCTAACTGTGTAGTTACACGATTACATTGTGTAGTCAGCGGCATGCAAATATGCTTGTATGTCTTTTATTTTTTCCCTGCAGCATCAGCAATGAATCATTCACAAAACTACCCGGAATGTGTAAAGAAAGTAAATTTGATAACATGATTAAAATTGTATTTGTTTGATTTCATGTTGACTTTATCACACAGGAGGTCTATGTATAAAAGAAGGTAGGTCTATGTATAAAAACATGTCAAAGATGTAAGAGTACTATTGTAAGGTAAGAAGTGAACTAGTCATCCCCTAAAACGGTGTGCATTTGCCTCTCACTCTTATTTAGGGGGCTTTGTCAACAGGCAAGTTTGCCTCGGTCTGAATCTGAGTGCGATTGTTCCAGGCGCCCGTGTCGTATCGTCTGACTGTGAAACGAGGATAGAAGAGGTGAAAAGTGAAGGAAGAGCACCGCACATCGAGGGGGTCTTGCTGTAGTTAAAAGGGTCTAGCGATGCCCCTGCCTGCCTCCCTGCCGTTCTCATGGCGCACTCTTGTATCCGCAAGACAGCTTTCACATGACCAATTTTTCACGTGAACCTTGATCAGTTTCTAAAAGAAACTGACCCGTTTAAAGCTCCGAAAAGGTCAAATGTGAGTAAATGAATTTGGAATTATAATATTTGCCTAAGAGGCTCCCATGCGGTCAAACATTTTCCGAAATAACCAATGCTTTCAAACACCGTCGGCATGTAGAAGCAGTGGAAATTGTCGGCGTAATTGTCGGTTTCCTATATTTTGAACCCGATCTCACCATACCTCCGTTATTACCTTTGAAAACACTGACGTGTGCCGAAAGTTCAGACGTAATAACAACTGTTATTTTTGTGGGGTCAAAGTCATTGGGTAACCCTGCCGGAGGTGAGACGAAAGGGCAATTTTGGGAGGATGCCCAGCATCCTAAAGCCAGCTGCCATGGCAACACTGGCCACGAGCCCATTTGGGTCTTCACCTCCTCTGCGGTCCACGACGGGAGAGGCGAGAGAGAAACGACAGCTGCCGAAGAGCTACATTCATCTGTCAACGAGGCCAGATGCGAATCAAGAGGGGGCAGACTTTTAGCCGAAGGAGCGATCTAGAAGGAAAGAAGGAAATGTGTTCCTTAGTGGCATATTATATTTAGGTCGAGTCCTTTATCTGTCAGAGCGCATTGCACTCCTGACTCGACACATTTGGGCGTTAAAGGCCAAAGGCAGCTCAGGGTGACAGCCTGCAGTGCCAAAAGGCCTTTAGTAACACACTTACGCGAACAAGCGCAGAACCATGCGGTAGGATGACGAACGCCGTGTGTGGACAGCAAGGTTTCCATTGAATAAATGGTTATTTGGTTGTGTTCTTAACTATCGTTACTATGAAACTATCATGGTTTAAGAAGACTTTGAATATAGCGCAGGGCAACCGTGGCCCTCATAATCCACTTTCCTGCCGAGCTAAGCTCTAACTGTAATAAACATACCTGAACAAGCTAATCAAGGTCATCAGGATTGTTAGAAAGCTACAGGCTTTTGAGTTTGATTTAGTTGGCCAGGCCCGCCGTAAAGCTTTCTCGCGTTCCTCGGAAGAAAGAACGTCCTGCGGATGTGTAATCTATGAAAAGTTTTTTTGGGCGAAGCATTCCTTTAACAACAAAGGCAACACGTATTCCGCGAATGACGTTCGCTCGCACAGCTTCAGGATCGCGTCCAAAGCTCCGCAGGCATGGCTTTGGCATCTGCTCTCTCTCTGCTTGGCCCTGCTCCACCTGACCTGACGAGAGCGAGCAATAAAGTAGCCACTGACACTGAGAGCGGCTGACAGGAACCGTTCTCAGGCCAAGGTTCGGGTAGCGGAGGCAGGGGATGCACGTGATGCGAGTCAGAGCAAGCAAAGCCTTGTAGACACTGCATGTCCATTGACAATGGCAGGTACTGACCTTGTGCTTTTGAAATGAATTGGTTAAAAGGGTTTGAGTTGAGTGGCAGTTCTGTTGCAAAAAAATAACCTTTGAAGTTGGATTGTGTAAAATGTGTAACATGAAATGTTTGAAGGATATAATGAGCAGGAATCCTGTGGTTGAGAATTTGCACTAGGTATTTTTTGGTGCAACTTGGTGTCGAGTGAGTGAGTGAGTGAGTGAGTGACTTACTTACTTACTACATGGGTATGTGAGAGTGTTGAATGTCAGGTAATATTGGTTAGCAATAAAACTGTAGAGCAGGGGTGTCCAATCTTGCTCCTGGAGTGCCACTGTCCTGCAGAGTTTAGCTCCAGCTTAACTCACCTCACCTGCCTGGAAGTTTCTAGTCTGCCTAGAAAGACCTTGATTGGCTGGTTCAGGTGTGTTGAATTGGAATTGGAGCTGGAGCTGAAGCTGGACTCTGCAGGACAGTGGCCCTCCAGGAGCAGGATTGGACATCCCTGGTGTAAATGCATCTGATCATATTATTTAAATCCACTCCACAGACTTTTATGGGCAATCAGTGCATAAAATGAAAGTGTAGATTTGGTATGTGGTAGTGATCAGGCCAAAAAGCCTGCTTTAAAAAATTTTTTTTTGCAGTGTGTAGTTGAGAAACAGAATCAAAATGATCTGTGAGCTTGAATAATCAATATATCCTGGGAATAGAAGAGGAGAGAACATCACCTGCCCTATTCCAAACATCAGTTGTTATGTATGTAGAGGGCCAAAAAAAAGTCAACTCGGTAGAAGGTGTTGTTTTGGGTGGGCTGTGGGATGCTATGATGCGTTATGTAATGGCTTATGTAATGGTTTGAGAAACTTTGTGTGTTTTTCACTTGACCTCCAGCAGCATTTTAGCAGAACATAAGAGGTGAGAATGTAATGAGAGGAAAACCTGTACATTAAGACGTACTTTCCTGCAGTTAAAGGGATGGTTCGGAGTAAAATCAACCTAGGATCCTTTGCAGCATGACCTCGAGCCAAACACCCCCCCAGAAGCCTTTTTTCCCTTGGTTGAACAAGGTGGTTGATGTCACTTCAGTGGTTTGGGAAAAGCACGTAAAAGTCCTGGCAGAAAGCGATGCATAAGGATGTAGTGTAACGACGAATAATTTTTTTTTCCGAAGTGTTAACGACTTAGTGTTAACTAATAATTGTTGCTAACTGGTACTACCAACAAAATATTAGTGCATTCCTGGAACAGGGCGTCGTTACACTACATCCTCATGCATTGCTTTCTGCCAGGACTTTTACATGCTTTTCCCAAATCAGTGAAGTGACCTCGACGTCCGGGTTAGCAGTAGCATGAGCCGTCAGGCAAGTGTTATTGAAATAAACTCCTGATGTACTTACAAACTTTCCTATGCCTTGTTTTATGAGTACAGAACCTATTTGTACTACCGTATGAGTTTGGTACCATTCCCGGCATTATTAGTGGGGTAATTTACGAGATACAGCCTAGGATCCATTAGCGCCTGCACTAAGCCATCCGGCTGATTTCTCTAAATAAGCTCTAAATTCAATAATGTTCGGCCAAGGGAAAAAGGGCGTCTGGGGGGGGTTTTGGCACGAGGTCATGGTGCAAAGGACCCTAGGTTGATTTTAGTCTGAACCATCCCTTTAAATAACCTTAATAAAATGCCTATCTTTAATGATTGACAAATGATATTAGTTGGTTGGTTGTTTGTTTGAGGACTGTCCAGGAACATGATTGTGCACCTGTTTTCATGCAATGAGTGAGAATGTAGCTGTGTGATTTGAACAAGCCTCCATCATTCAGTACATGTGGTAAAGGGTAGCAGGAAGGTCATTCGTGCTGATCTAGGGCTTGCCTGACGTTTCCATCACAAAAGGGGAATGAAATGAATGTGTTGGCTGTTACATGAGCAAATGAGTGTACACTGTGGTGAGGTAAGTATTTCTATAGTGCATTTCATACACAATGGTTCTTCAAAGTGCTTTCCATAGGAGGAATGAAAACAATAACAATAAAAGGTAAGAATAAAAATGTCTAAATATATTTGAATAGTTTCAAATACAAAGGCTAATGCAAAAATAAAGTGGTGTGATTATAAAGCATTATCAATGCTTTTAAAAGTGTGTATTAGTTGAGATAGCAAATGGTGCCTGTTATTAACATGTAGAAGTTCCAATGTTGTTTGATAGGCAAACCTCAATGCCTGTGACACACTGAATCGATTAGAAGCTCAGTGAGAGATGTGTGATGCAGAGGTACAAGCATGACCTCAGAGACAGCTGCTTGAATTCCCATGAAGATCAATGCTGAAGTGTCATATCAAGCTGCAGAGCAGTGTATGAGGAGCCAGATGGAACATGCATCAGTGCATCTGACCAGATGGTAGTTGGAGTAGTGTTTGTTGTAATGAAGTATGGAATAAATGTGTTAGTTTGCATGCACAAACCACCAATGAACAATAGTATAGAGGAAATGTATATTTATTTGTCCTTAATGTGCCCCTCCAAAAAAACATTTTAAAAAGGGTTTACTAAGTATTAATACTTGGCATGGTCCTCACTCATAAAAAAACAAACAAACAAAAAATACTAAATAAAAAAAATACTAAATAGAAAAAAAAAAAATACTAAATAGAAAAAATACTATAAGTAATTCCTAGCCCACACCACAAAAAACCATGTCCCATTTATCCCTACCACTATACATTTTGAACATCACACCTCATTCAAATCTGCAGTCTGTACTGGTGATTTCAATGAGGTCATGGAGAGGTCCAAAAAGTATAACGGTTGGGACATGGTTTGGTTAAGTGGAGAGGCTTTTTAGTGCTGTGGCCTACAAATGATTGCTTCCAATCTTTCTTCCCTAGATCCCAATTCCTATACTTTGTAGCATGTCTCTTTCATTGGGATACAGGAAACAAACATTGGAAGCACTAGACCTCTTACCCCTTATGCAGTGTTCTCAGTCAAAAATTCACAGCCTTTCAATTGCTTGCTACATTAACCACCAAAAACAGATTCTTTCCCTTAGGATAGCTTTTCCATTTCTTTTAGGAACTGACCAATCATAGGTGTCACTGATCTGAACTTATACACATAAGCTCGATCAATAACACCTACTGTACAATCACTCAGTTCCACAAAAGCCATCCTAATGGAAAGAAAACTACTTGATCCACACATTTAAGCAATTTCCTCTAGGCTGCTCATTCTTGACCGGGAGCACAAACACGTCACCATGCTTGAACTCACCTGGCTTCGCTTTCACAACACGGAAGCAAATTCCTGCTCCGACCAAACAAATTCACACCAAATGCATTCCTGGACAAACATTTCTTCTACAGCCTCCTCTCCCCCAAACAAACACTAACATCTTACCAACTACAACAAGCACATCTCCCTCAAACAGCTTCAGCTCCATCCATACAAATGCACTGCTCAGCTTGACACTGACATTAGGACATGCCAGTGTGCTGTCTGTTCTCATCAAGCTGCTGCCAACAGGAAGTGTCAGAAACAGACGGAGCGTGACACTGCTGTGTCAGCGCTGCCGTGCATCAGCGTCCCCTTCCCTCTCACTCTCAAACACACGCGTTCAATAAGCCAGCAAAATTTTTTTCCCCAACACTTCCAACCTGGGACTTCACAATTCCAGGTACATCTACTTTCATGTCCTGGGGGAAAACCTACAAATTAAGTATTTACACACAATACATTAATCATATCATGATCAATAACAGACAGACTACTAGACTGTGCTCACTCAATTTATATTCACATTAAGACATGCACAAGTGCCAAAATCATTCACACATTCACCCTTTGCAAATACAATGATGTACCTTCATTAACAACCTCCATTATCATCATAACACATTTTTTCTTAAGACAATGCTGAAAAATCTGTGATTCCACATTACATTTCTCAAGACTTACTGAGAAACCTACACACATACAGTGCTACATCATACACAAGTGAGCCTCTCCAGATACATTAAATAGAAAATCTGTGCTTGGGACACAGTGTGCCTCAAAACACATTTAATTGGTGAGCCGCATTAAAGCCCTTACGTGAAACGCCGCTGCCACAAATAAAACCTGAGCTTCCCGAACTAAAAATACATACAAAAACACCCAAACATTTTTTTCACATATTTTGACATATTAAGGCATCGGTTCAAACACGTGGGCTCCTTTTTCTGGTTCACAGTACTTGCGCTCAAAGACAGATTGTCATAGTAAAGAACAGATTCTTCAACATTATGAAACATCAGAAAAGCATCATTTAAAAAAACTCAGAAAATGTTTAAATGTTCATCAAGTCACTAAAAAGGCTCCTGCTTTAAAAAGTAGTTCTCAAAAGAAAGTTTTTAGAGAGAAAAAAAATACAAATCTACAATCCTCCTCCCTCCACTTTCTTTAAAATGTAAAGGATTCCAATGCTGTCCACGGTCAAAAAGGTGCTGAAATCGGGGGACACGTGAATCTTCTTCAGATTGGCTCCCATCGTGGAAAACGTCTGCAGGGACTCTCCCGTCTCCACGCTCCACCACTGCAACAACAAAAACAATACCGTGAGCACAATTCCCTGGGGTCAAAGTCTGTGTCATAAGAAAGTTACAGCTTTTTACCAACAGCACAACATGGAAAACTTCAAAAGGACCCAACACCCAGACCAGAGGGTCTTCGTTCCCTACAGCTGCGCTCAAACGCTCTATTCCGGTCAAAAAGCAGCAAAGGAAATGTTGCTAAATGACTGTGAATACTAGTGGGTTACAGTGCCTAAGCGGCACCGCTCTCACTTCGGCAGCCTGACAAAACGAGGCCGCCGTGCAGCTGCCGGCCAAACCGTCAGCGGCGATGACAACAGATGCCTCCTACCGCAGTGCTTGTTTTTACACTCACTGCGTGCAGATGCGCAAACACGGCACCCCCGACAGACTCGTTAATCACGCGGCCCTTGTGAATTAATGGCTCTCGTTTGCATTTAACAGGCTCGTTCTACACAACTTATGGCTTTGTGCTAAAATCTCACCGCCCTGATAGTCTTGTGCCCGGAGTACCAAACCTCCCAAAATAAAGCAGTCAGAGAAGGACGTGACTGCCGCGTGCAGACGCAGCACATTGCTCGAGTCGCATTTCTTTTTCCCTTTCCCTGATGGCCAGGCTTTGTGTCGCCACAAACACTGCAAAGAACTTTGCTTTCGTCGAGCTTGTGTTTGTTCACTCGGTCCAAATCAAACACGACTGTGTACAATCACCTGAGAGCCTCAAAATCGAATCATGTCCAAATATGTCTCGAGACAAATTTATTATTTCCACTGGATGAACGTGCTGTAGCCTAATCTTTAAAAAGTTGCGGTGTAAAAGAAAACCTTAGTACCCATAGTGCTCACAGAGCATCTGAAAATTAAATCTTTTGACGCTGATGCATGCTTCAAAAAATATATATATTTCAAAGTCATTACCACATGCTTGCGCTTTACGCTGATGTCAGGACGCTGAATAATGAGTTAAAGACGACAGATGGAAAGAACACCTTTTCGGTCCTGTAAACACTTTTGATGCAAAAAAATTAAATTACATTCTGGTCACAAAATACACACAAGCTCATAAAAAGCCTACAAATTCAGGGTTACGAGCTCTTTCCCAGACAACATGCTAAGAACAACTGTTATGAGTAAAAGGAACAAGACCTGCTTCAATTATTCACCAGGCCAAGGTAAGTCTCGTACTCTGTACTACACACTGTGTGAGAAATAAGTCTGCAGACACAGACCTGATTTTGTTCTGCTCATCTCCAAATGAATGACTGTGCACCTTAAAATGCAAGCCAGATGACAAAAACCATCGATTTGTAACAAAGGCCACAGGTTGTCCTCGGGTTGACGTGTAGCATCATTATTTATGTGTAGCAAAAGCAGACTGGGCGGATTCAAGAACTTTCTTTGCAAAGATCTGCGCAAGAGTGGACAGGACTCATCCAGACCTCAGTGTCTCGATCGGGAGAACGAGGGGAAGACATCAGATTGGTCTGCCGCTACGTGACTTGCAGTTGGTTCAAGGAGAGTGTGTTGCATGAATAACAGGGGGAAAGAAGTGACCCTATTATGATTGATACAAGTCTTGAACTGAAAATCTCCTGGGAAATAACATTTCCACACACAGAAGCTGACAAGGATGGTTGAGGTCTGAAGATCAGGGGTCGACCTTCATCCTCTATACCCTTGGGAGTGTCACTCAAGTTCAAACACCCCCAGGGTCAGAGGAAGTGGATACGGCAACCCTGTTACTAGTTTGCTCTCCTCCCTTGTGCGTTCTGGGTTACAGACCGCCAACAAGGCTGGGCTATCAAGACCGTATGCATTGGCTGGACACGACATTGTTTTTTTAACAAAGTGAAACATTTCCTCATGAAATGGGATATTCAGACCCAGGGAACAGATAGGACTTTAAATTACTTCTTTCTATACTGCACTTCTGCTTGTGTTCTCATTTGCAAGTAACAAAAAAAAAATTTGAACAAAATAAAAGCTTGCAATATTGCCATTACAACCATTTTTGGACCAACAACCACATGGGATTCTTACATTTGCAATTATCACAGCATCTATTTTTGTACAGCACTTTTAACCACACTTTCACATCTGGAGCAGGGAAGAAACAAGAGGGGAGCCCACCTCAGACTTCAGCTAAATTATTCATTTAACACCTCAAAGGCTAAAATATTGATGCAGACAGAGATAGAGTGGAAATAAAGGAAAAGGGACTCTTTTACTCTGTCTTTGTACTTTTAGTCCCCTCTCTCATTTCACTGCCTGCGGTGTGTGGAGGAATCCTCCGCTGGCATCCGCACACCACAGTATGACAAAGACAGGGGGTACGCCGTGGTGTCGGCCGTCCGTAGCATCTTTCCCGCGTGAACACACTTTGACGGGTCATCTGCCGGGTGTCAGGGCCAAATCGCTGAGTCACGACACCAGTGCACGTGTCTGCCGGCCCGAAGCTAAACATTCAGATCGCTTTCAACCAGATAAAAATCAAACTTCATTCATTACGGCCAATGAAAAAAATAAAATAGGTGGCTTTTCAAATTCAGTCAAGAAGGATGGCAGGGAAATCACAGTTAAAAATTGGAGCAAACATTTTTTTTCACAGTTTATGAGGTGCTGTGAGCAAATGTGCAAAAAGGTACATTTGCTCTCAAGGTTGTCTTCTCAGTGGCCACTGTCTGCCAAAACAAAACATTTCCCTCAAAGTCAAACGTCTCCCCTCTGGAGAAAACCAAAATTCAGGACATCACTCATCAAGTACACTAGGACATGGGCGTGATGACATTTTAATAGGGAGTTGAAAGGGACCGTTCATCCAAAAATAAAATCTACTCACCCAAACGTCAAGCAAACCACTTAAAATCCAATTTTGGACATATCGTATGTTTCAAAATTGCTTATAATATAGTTTACGAATAACACTTTAACAGAATAGATGCATAACTGAACTCTTCAAATAAACTGATGCGTTTTATATAATAGTTGGGCAAAGCAGCCATTCCCATAGCACAGAAGAGAAATGTAGAAAGCAGAGCAGTGACAGGTGTTACGATCTGTGTCAAGCTTTCCTACGGTACAAGTGCTTGTTCTGCCGCTGGCAAATAGATTGAGTGAATTCTCTCAGAAACTATTACATAATGAAAGACAACCAAAACCCCACCAAAAAAAAAAAAGCTTCAAAGCAAATGATTATTTTACCTACAAACAAACAAAATCTAATTTTAATTTGGATTAAAGATGCCAAGCAGATCATTTTTATTTGATACATTTCTCATTGCAAAGTGCAAATAACAATAAATATAGCCGCAAGCAACAATTATCGGGGCCAAGCACAAAGCGCCTAAGTCATGCCAACATGGCTGGAAGCATCAGACCAACTGCAACAATGAACAATTAAGACATTTTAACATGATTTTAGGCAAAATGGCAAAAAAAAAAAGTAATTTGATTTAATGGTTTAATGCTCAGAAACCGAGTACTGTCAGGGCATGGTGCCGAAGACACAAGAGTTTCATAACGATACACCATTGCGTTCGTAAATTATAGCATTTTACAACTAAAATCAAAACGGCTGACGCCCAAAATGGCCGATATGGGAAAATTGGGTATTGGATGACTCTGCATTATGCACCGAATCTAAAGAGACTTGTTTTGAGATTTTTGACCAAATCGTTCTGAAGTTATAAGCAAAAAGAGCCATTTTCATATCACCTGAACACTTGGTGGCACTGTGCAGGTAGCCTCAGGTCATGGTTGTCACAACACACCAAGCTTGGTCAGAATATGCTAAAGCGTCGCAAAGATATAGCCTCGTGTTCATTTTGACGGGCACTTCGTCAAATTCGTTCGCACATTATTCGAAAACGGTTTGACGAATCAACTTTAATTCCAGAACTTTGTCGGCATGGTCTGAAGATGATCTGGTTCAATTTTCGTGAAAATCGGAGCAACGACCGAAGTTCTAAAAAGCGGTTTTAACAAAATACTCTAAATGGCAGAAATGTATCCAATCGTCTGGACTCAAGGCCATCCCTCACGGTTCAAAAGTTATTAGTATAAACGCAAGTCAAAATTTGGACAGTTGGTGGCGCTACACAGTTTGAGTTACTCCAAATTTGCTATGGTGACAGTTCAGACTGTCTTCTCTCTGTATGCCAAATCTCATAACTTTCCTGCAAGCACTTCTATGGGCTGACAGATTTCCAGAGTGGAAGAATACGGTAATAGGAACGCCAACAGATACAATAGGTGCCTATGCACCTTCGGTGCTTGGCTTCTAATAATAATCCTACCTTTACAAGCCTCTTTCGTGTGCTTTTCAAATTACTTTTCCATAAAGTTACATCTCATCCACCAAAACGGACTTCAATGTATTGACTGGGGACTTCAAATTAGTAACAGCAGTTTCTAATTTTAACATTTTAAAATCACTTCCTAAAAAATAAATAACTAACTGACTTCAAACTCCAACTTGGCTTATTGAAAATTAACGAATACCCAGCAACTCTTTCAGTCCCTGCCAAATGCATTCGCCCCAAGTTTCTCCTTTCAGTCACTATCTAATGAATGTCAGGATGGCTGTGAACACTGTGCAGAAACAGACAACAGTCCTGACAGCGGGACGAGAACAAGTCCATCTCCCTGGCTCTGTTACACCTCCAGACCCAACGGCCCCAAGTGTTGCTACCGCTTCAAAACAAATGGCTTTTCTCACCATTGTTCAACAGTAGAAACAGACAAAGGAAATAAAGGGTCTGTTATTAGCAGGTGAATGCTGTTGTGGGACTCAGAGCAATAAACTGCAGTGATATAAGAGTTCTGTCTGGTAGAGGTGAAGGTCTGGATGCCCTGGAGCTGATGTGTGTGAATTACTAGGAGTCTCCAAACAGCAGCCAAATCCTCCAGAGAAGAAACACTATACGTGTGTGAGTGAGAGAGAGAGAGAAAGGGAGTCAGGCAGTGTGATTTAATGCGTTTGAGCCTCTTCCTCAGTAAAGGTGTAATATCCTGGCTGACCTCCTCATCCGTTTGTCCTGTCCTCCAGGAAATATTTCTGTCTCATGCAAAGGAACACCGTCACACACACCTGTAGCTACAATAACCATTTGTTTATTATGAGTGAAAGCTAAATGAAAAGAGGCCTTTATAAATCACTCTAACTCACAGAAAACATTTACCTCTCAGAGTGAAGGGCAAAATGAGTTACTCATACACGCAGGAAACATGAGTAAAGAATGACACTATGCCTCACCCGACAATCTGTCGACTAGATATAAAAAAAATTGTGACAAAATGACATGCAGATAAAGATGGATGCAGACTACAGACATCCTGATAAATGAGACCGAAAGGACAACACCGACGAGGGAAAAGTATAAAGAGACAGATGCCCTACAGATTTGTCCTCCGTGTCTGTCCTCATTGAGACAGGACATGTCTTGTCTTCAGTCCAACCCACTTATCCAGAGAAAGATTGCACATTTAACAATTCATGCTACAGTTAGGGATGTCAATATACAGGTACAGACAATTGATTTGTAAAAAAAAATCCAATTATGCATTCACCTTTGGCTGGATGCAACTGATCGGTGAGATTAGCGACTTTCTTTTTCCTTTCCGTAGTGTTTGCATATCAGAGATGAAGCAGAATAAATGCTATATCTGTCACATATACAGCAGACACACTTCACTCACTACATTATGGAATGCTTAATAGTGCCTGTATGTACAAGAATAATCAATCAAGTTTAAAATAAATAAATATATATAAAAAGATAATATAAGCCCCACTGTGTTATTTTGATAAACTGGACACTATAACATTAAGAGCTTTTACTGTGAGCACTAGTGGAACTGAATGAATTTCACAAACAAAACGTGATCGTTGTCATCTGTGAATCGAGCCAATCGTGAAACAGCTTGTGCTGTACTTTGATGTCATAACGTCACTGTCTGACTTGAGATGCGCCAACGCCACGTGACTAGCTACTACTGCAGCTCAAAATCATGGAGGACATGGTAGGCGTAAGCTAGAGACACACTACCTGCAGCCAAAAAGAGTCTGCTTGCCGGTGTCAGAGTAAAAAGACGAATGTGTTTGACAACCCAGTCTGCAGGAAGTGCCAATCGACAGCAAGTCATTTTTGTACACTTTTGTAGTTAGTTACAAACTCTCTCCACATCCCTACGCACATTTTTTGCAGTGATTCATTAGACAAAAAAAAAGTTAGATTTGGTTTATATTAATTTATTTTACATTGCTAAAGATATTGCAATTTACTTATGAAATATTTTGGATTGTCGATAATCATATAAATCTGATATTGTGACAACGTTAGTTTCAATCACTGGGGCATCAGAAAGTCAATTTTAAAAACTTTCAAATATCATTAAATAACTCATTGCTGTAGTTTTAGGCAGTTTCGCTGAACTGCAACAGTGAAAAAACATTTATGAGTATGCACCAATACTGTTAACACCTCACTCACTTTACTGTGAGTTGTGTTTTAAAAACCATTACTTAAGCCTCTGTGCGTTTTACCCACCGCAAGAAATAATTGGCCTGCTGTCATCCAAAACAATGTCATGTTTTTGTACTCGGATGGACTGAACTGCAAACGTGTCAAAGAACAAGCGTTGCTGACAGCCCGATACAAATAGACGTCACCGACAAACTACGGAAGGCGCGCATCAAAAGATCTAGATGCGGCTGAGAGGCAGATCACCTCAAAGTGAATGCAGAGAGCTCGGGCATGGCGAGATGTACAAGACTCTTCCTGCTGCCTGAGTGACAAGCCAAACCCAGAGTTTAACAGAGCAAACCATGTCACTACATCACTATTTTTACATTTTTTATTTCGGTCATTTTATTTACACAATGGGTGACAGAGGAGAAGATTGGACTGGATTTGAACTTGCACCACTGCATGAGCAACCCAACTATAAAATAAAAGCAAATTATAAAATATGTAAGGGAAATAAGTCCAGGGATCATTTACACAAGTAGACTTAATTGACCAAAAACAATCCATTCCAATGAAAAACAGACTTCACTCAACATCCTCTCGGATAGATAAATTCTAAAATCAGAACAAGTGCATCTCCAGCAGGAAGTGCAGCGTGACGCGTCACATCTCACACACCTCCTTCGTTCGTGTGGTCGTAACAGATTTACAGCAGGTTTGGTTGGGTCTGATGAAGAGGTTTGGCTTGGGATGTGGAACCGACGCATGCGATGATTAATTTATCATTTGATATTACAGACAGCGGGATCCTGAGTGAGAGGACAGCCGGTGATCAATCAGAGCTTATTATCGGGTCTCCGACGGACCCGTCGCTCACGCGCTCGAGCAGAGGGTCAGCCTGATGCAGACGCATTTGATAAACTGACGGATTGATGTGAGATGAAGCATCATTACGCCAGTCACACTTACACAATGTACAGACAACTCAGAGTATATTAATTAAGTCGTCGCAATGTGTGATGGATAATGGGTGACATAGTTGATGGAAGTTAGTCTCGCTCTGTTCCTGGCATAATGTGCCTCTGTGACATGAGCGATTGGACAAGTGTCTGCCTGATAATACAGATGAAATGGTGATGACATCACAAAACAAACTAGAGAGAATGGAGAGACTTTCTCCTGTTAGGCAAGGCTGCACTTTAAAAGTTACAAATAAAACATTTGCGGATGTTTGCTATATCTCAAAGAATGCAGGCCAGTCAAGTATTACTTTTGCTCAAATAATAATAATGACTGCATTTTGGGCCAGAATAAAGATTTAATTCAACATGGCAAGGTTTCAGACCAATTCAAAGGTTTACCTTGTAAACTCAGACTGTTCTTTTAGGAATCACGCTACAGTGGATTCACTTTGGTTCGTAATTGTTTAGTGAATCGAAACTGGTTCTTTTCAAATGAAAAATTTGACTGGCTGGCTTTTACCCAGCCCTAAACAATAACCCCACATGCAGCTAAGATTGAATTAAGCCAATTAAAAAAACTAAAACAAATCATGGTGCCTAATGAACCCAGAATTGTTTGCTTGTAAACCGCAATTGCATCTATATAATGTGTGTACCTTGACGTATCCGCCAGTAGAGACAAGTACTGCATCATCAGGGGAGAAGTGCAGGTCGGTCACCCATCCACCGTGGAAAGAGTCCATGGAGTCCTTAGTGTCCCGGGAACAGATCTTCAGGAGAGCTCCATCCAGCGTGCTCCACAGCTTAAATACACATAAAACCATACAACATTAATGTTACACAAAATCAATACAAATTCATATGATATTGCACAATATAAAGTAGATCCACAGAGTGTTTTTTTTTATAATGCATCAGTGTTTCTTGTACGAATTTGATCAGAAATCACTTGAGAAAATAAAACATGCCAAATGCAAATATATCCATTCTAAAGCCTGATTTACAGACATTACACTGTGATGTGCACGTTTTGCACTTGTGTTTCTCAGTGGCAGTAAACAGCGTTAAATAATAGAAATGTGAGCTTTGAAAAACAGCACCACAGGCCATGAATTATAACATCACACGTTTCTCACTCTCTCTATTTGTGGTTCTCTCCCTTTCCCCATTTTCCCTTTTCTCTCTGCAAGCAGCATCTTTAATTGATGAGGTAGAACTTTCCTTTACACTTCTGAGCACTGGGGCCCCCCATCTCAGAGAGAGACAGATCGGCAGAAGTGACAAGCAGGGGATGCTGAGTTTTGAGAATTGAGCTATCGAAACGTATTTGTCCATATGTCTCTTATTTTAATATCTGTATTCATTCAAACCTCTCCATTTGCTCTCAACATGGCCATAATATCCACACATTCAGAGTTTCAAAATTCACCATAATTGACAACCTTTGCCAAGAAAATTTCTTTACAACCATATTTAGGTGATTCTTCAATTAGGGAAATGTTTGTGTTTTTGAGCATGTTTAGAGAATAATTGAGTTACTACAAAAACATTTTACTTATATGGAAATGAGAAGTGAGGGGAGCACAACTATCAGGAACACACACACTGATTCAGATCTTTGTAAAAAGTCTTCAAATTACTGTGAGTAAATTTACTAGGATTTACTACCAAACTAGTTAAATGAGAAGAATTTAGAAAGCGTCAATTTCTTTAGAAATTCAAACTTAAAATGTAAAAGTTAGTCTAACCTGAACTCCAAAAAATTATAAGTAACACATTATACCAAAATCCTTTTGAAATCTGATCAAGGCCCCTGATCAGATCTGAATACCTTTAACACAGATGAAAGACTTTCAAGTAGTTTAAGACTTTATTCACCCTTATTTCTCCGTTGTCGTCGCCCGTTGCAAGTCGCTTGTTGTCCCAAGAAAATCTGCAGCTACGGACGCAGTCCTTGTGTCCCTTCAGCAAAAACGTCATCTCCCATGAGGCGCTGCTCCACACCTTAGGGAACAAAACCATTTTACTGCATAAACTGACTAGGAGTAAAACTGAACACCGTCTGTCACACTGCTATTGTGTTGTGTAAAAATGTGAAGTGATCTAATCTCATTGAGCGATCACTTTGTGAGAAGGTTAATAAATCTAATAATAAATGGGATGGGAATGCCACAAGGGTGAGCAAATATCAATTTTCATTTTTGGCTAAACTGCTGCTTGAAATATTTGTTGTCCCATCTCTAATTTTAGTCAGAGTTTGTCATTGAGGCGGGTCCATTTGGCGTGAATGATTTTTCTGATCAGCACTCCAAATTCACATTGCCATCCTCTCCCTCTCTGGTCATGAGAAGGTCTGGCAGACAGACGTGAACATGGCGTCTCATTAGAAAGCTCTTCTGGTAGAGGCGGCGTCACACAGATTGAGAGAACTTGATCATCACGCTCTCAGGCGAGCAGGCTGGACTCTGACCTCCGATACCACAAACAGAAGACGCTACGCCTTTGTACCGCACTCACGCAGAGTTAATTAGCAAGTATTTGGCATCGTTACCGCGAGCACCCTGGGCTCTGTAAAGAGACTCCAGATAGTCACCTAGCCCTGTCCTTACACCGTACCAACACAGACACGCAACTAGAGTAAACATACTAGCGGTGGAACAGGAGCAGGTGTTTGCACAGTCAGAGCCCGGGAACTAGACAGAGGCAGGTGAAGCTCTGACACTTTAAGGTAAAGAATATCTTGTCCCGTGACATTGATCTGATTATGCATTCGAGCCCCTTTTCACTGACCTTAGCAGTCCTGTCAGCCGAGGTTGTGGCAAAGAGCCATCCGTCAGAAGACACGTCACATGACAGGACAGCACCCTTATGACACTCAAGGTCTTGCTGCATCTGCCCTCTGTTCAAATCCCAGACCTGCAACAAAGAAAGACAACTTTTGCTGAAAATGCCAAGAGATACTTTCCATGACCCGTGATTTGATTACATGGATTATAGTTTAAGTTAATTAAAAAATAAAACCATCCATTCAAGAAACATAGCATGAAAGGTTGCTAGTTTTAAACATTTCTGTATTTCCACCTTAAAATAGTGACACTGTCCCACCTCAGAGGATTATATCCATCAGCTGCAAATCATGCAATATTCAAACAATAGTAAAAGAAAAAGGATTCAAAAGGAATGGAATTAGATTTTTTAACCAAAATTATCTACTGCTAGAAATTTAGACAATTACAAAAAAAGAACAGAAAATAGAAAAGCTCATAATTTACTTATGAGTCATACGAGTTAAGCACCTCTTTTCATGGAACAATTGTTGAAAAAAGGCCATGTCATTTAAAGTCACCATGAAATCAAAACTGACAATTCTTATTTTTTAATGGAACACTGCACTGTTTATTATGAAATATTTCTATTTACATTAAAGTTCACATCGTGAATTTTAAAAATGTAATTAAAATAGCTTCCACTCACATTGGCAACATCTTTGCTTTAAAAATAAAATAAAGAGATGTTGGAAAGTCAGTTTTCACATCACAGTAGAGAAGACAAGACAATTATAACTTCTGTTTAATGCCCACTTTAAGCACTTCAGGTCCAATTTTGAACCCTATTTGTGAAAAGTGGCAGGAAGTTGTGGACCATGTAAACTATTTTTTTTCCACAGAGGCCTTGACTACAACTGGGGTGAACTGTAAACGCCTACTTCCATTGAGATCTTGAAGCAGTTCACAAGCATTTAACCGCATGCATCACCTAATTATTATGGTTGACTGCTTTCAGTCCATTATTTGGCCTTGATAACCATGGTTCTTACTAAAAGCGACAGTCAACAGAAACGAGCTAAATGAGGCCTTCACGTCATCCTTCACACTCTGCATGTGCTTAAATGCAATTCAGAAAAAGAAGAGAATTGATTGCAGTATAGAAGGTAGAGGTTGCAAATACCTTAACAGTGCCGTCAAACGACCAGGAGAATAGATGAGGAGAGGAAGAGGAGTTTATAAGGTGGAACTTCCTGACTGGCTCCTTATGACCCTCCAACAGCAGACACTCACCTGTCCTCCACTTCCACACCTGCAGACAGGCAAATGTTCAAACTTTCATCCTACTACAAATGTCCTAAAGGTCTTAATGGTTGTCTATCTGTTCTTACAGAATTTTAACAGGCATGCAGCTGTTCACAACCATCAATTACTAAAGTTATTCCCCTCACACTTCCTCTCCTTGTCATCAACACAATGAATCAATGAGCCCTATAATAACCCACTGCCTAAAACTTCTCAAACTAACAGAACAGCTGCAGCAGGAGTTTGTGGGCATGTGGCGCAATTACTAAATTGCACCTGCAAATCAGAGTTGTCATTCAACCGTCCTTACAGCCAGAAAATTATGCAAATAAAAAGGTTATTCAAAAAAAGTGCAACATCCGAACTCACACATAAAGAAATGTCTCTGTCCACACTGAAACTTTGCATAAGATGAAGGGAAAAACAAAAACATTTCATATAAGCAGGTGTTTGAATATGTTGAAGAAAAAACAAACAAAAAAAACAGATTAAAATAACCACTAATTTATTCTCTAAAAGACAATTCTTCGCATTTGACCATGGCCCTGTCCCAAATGGAACCCTAGGCCCTTGTGGTCCTCCTCAAGAGTCCACACTTTCATGAGGTAAAGCCACTTTGACTGTTAGGTAGAAGTCTGCTGTGAAGCTCGCTTCAGCGTCACTATTGGTTGCAAAGGGGACACTCGCGAGCACCCTTTTGAAACCTAAAATGGCAAACAGGACACCCTACTGCTTGTGGACTTACAATGGCCACGGCATGTCTGTTAAGTCCACAAGACCACAAGTGTGCATTGAAGTGTGCCATTTGGCACACTGAAGGTCTATGATGTTGTATGTGTGGTTTAGTTATTTGGAGTATTTTCCTCCCATGATCTCAATTATGAGAAACAGCAGCAAGTGAATTACCCGGACAGTAGCATCTTCTGAGGATGTGATGAGGGTTTCACCGTCGTCAGTGAACTGACAGTGGTGAACAGTCCTAGTGTGACCTGAGAGCTTCACCGTTTTTCCAGATGGAACCTCAAACACCTTCAGAGAATGTAAAACAAATTAAATTAGCAGAGCATAATAAACCAAATTGCAATTGCATTTGTGATTACTTGTGCTCAATTACGCATCGTTCAAATGTTTATTAACTACAACTGAAATTTAGGAAAACTTAAATTATAGCAAAGTTCAGAAAAATTAAAACGTACACTTGGAAAAAAAACACATATGATGAGATGACAAAAATAGCTAAAGAGGAGAGTGACGTTGATATGACAAAAATCCTTAAATCTAAGGAGAGAAATTAAATCAGAGGGAGAATTAAGGCTTTTTGGTAAGGAAAGCATTATGTAAAAGACTACAGCTAGTTGCATTGATCTCAAGATAATATTTAAATATATAAACCACTAATGACAAATCAATCTCAAACATTTGGAGTTAATCTAATACATCCAAGCGATTCATAAGAGCACACTTGAAAGTGGGTTATTTCTCCCCTCTCTGTCAGGCATTCAAGACCAATAGACTGACTATCGGCCCTCTCTGCTGCCTCTAAAGCTTCAACAAAAAAAACATAAAACTGCCTGGGGCTACGGGAGCACGGGCTGTTTTTGAGGGAAAAATGTGGTATTTGTGTTTGCAGGCTGATGTTCTGGTCTTATGCGAGCGTCACCAGGACCAAATACTGCGAAAAAGCAGATTCAGAAGTCATGGATGAATGTGTACATAACACACATGAGGTCACATGATCCTTCAGAAATTATTCTAATATCCTGATTTGGTGCTCAAGAAACAATTCAATGTCAATTTAACACTATCAATGTTTTTTTTTAAATTGTTAAAATAAAACGTTTTTTTTCTTTTTGGTGGAAACTTAACCATTCAGGATTTCTTTTAAATAATCGCTGAATAAAAATGTCAAATGTGAACTGCCTATAATATATTTCACACATACACTTCCACTCACCATACCTGCACTGTACCTGTCTCTAGCCCTAGTGCCAGCACAAAATCACGCTGTAAGTTCAGCAGCTGCAAGGTTCTCCATCCAACGTTCTTCAGAAACTGTCTAACTTTCACTCTTCCTGTCTGCGCACACAAACACAGTTCTCATCTTTCTACTACAACTCAACTTTTCTGGAATTTCATTGATGCCATGCTTTCCTTGGGACCTGCAAGAAATGCACCATTACAGACTAACTGCATTCAACACTACAATTGCTTTAGTTGTGAGTAGTTAGTACGCTTGCAATGTTTTGCTCAGTAGCCATTTGGCGCCCTCTGATGTTTCATAATGGTACCAGCATTACTGCAGAGATGAAGTGAAACATTTTTTCGAAAGAAAGTACAGAAGTCAACAACTATAAACATTAGAATGACAAAAGTTAGTTTAAATACATAGAAATGACTTAAATACATTTAAATAAAAATAAAGTTTTTGTAATGACCTGTGGTAAACAGCTTCATTTGTATTGAACCTGGAACATTAAAGTTTTATGCATTTTACATTCATTTAACTGCTTTTCTCTGTTAAACAACACTAACAATGAGGCCGATATGGAGTGGAGGGATCTAAATGGTTGTTTGGCAGTAAAGGGGTGTAATAAATCTGAGAGGATGGTGAACACACTTTCATTCCATCAGTTAGCCATTACCTCTGGGCTTCCCCTTTGTCCCAAACATATCAAGTCACATCCATTACACTATAGCACACACAGGAGGACAACACTCGCCTCCAGAATGACGACATTCAGTAGAGACAGAGGGGAATGGTTTGGGAAAGGAAGGGCGAGAGATTAGAGGGCTGAGTGCAGTTGACAGCCACGGTAAATCACTGCCGGAGGCGAGTCAAAACACCCAAGCATCTTGAAGGCTATTTTTACCCAGAGTGCCTTGCATGCCCAGAGACTCCCATTCAAAACGAGCATAATATTAGGATGAGACAACTGGCGATGAAGATACCCCACAGGTGAGCTTGCAGTACCTGTACAGATCCATCCTCAGTTCCCAGTGACACAAAAGCAGCATTTCTGCTGATACAAGTACAGCGAATCCTGGACGGCAACTCTTCACTCTCGAACAGAATGGCGCCTGTGGATGCAGTCTGTACCTGAAGTTTCACAATGCAACATCACGTGTCATATAAAATGCAATCAAACAAAAAACAGCTGTAAGCTAACAATAGACGCTCTGGTGGACAGTACCTGTAATCGGTTTCTGCTGTCGGCTGCCACTATTGTAACGTCGCTCAGGGAGAAGAGAACATCAGTGTCCCGCTTCAGAGCCACAGCAGAGGTGGTGTGAACCCGGTCTGTCTCCCACAGCTAGACAAGTGTTAACAATTGTGATAACAGGTCAATACTGTTCAGAGAATAACTGCAAAAACTAAAAATCACACTACAGGAAGAGAGGGACCAATCGCTAGCTTACTCTGATGGTCTGATCATCAGAAGAGGACAGCAGCAGTGAGCCGTCGGGTGAAAACTGGACACAATGAACCCAGCTCAGGTGCCCGTTGCATTCGGCTTTCTTTTTACTGGTCTCAAAGTTCCACAGCTGAAAAACAACAGTCCTTAGTACCACAGTGGGTCTTTACATCATTAGCCAGGCTTACTTGACTTATTCCATGCTTTACATTGTTCATTCTCATTTAATTATTCTGGGTAGTCCAGTTGAGATTTCACACGGTACATGTTCATTCTCATTTAATTATTCTGGGTAGTCCAGTTGAGATTTCACACGGTACATTTGTAAACATTCTCTTTGCACATGTATGAGGCTAATAACATTGGACGAGGGTAGCACACGACAAGCATGTAACCTCTTAACTGCTTGTCCTGTGAACATCATGTAAATCTGCTCTGGTTGTTAAATCTTATAAAACACTACAGTTCAAAAGTTTGGGGTCAGTTAAGAGTAATTAATACTTTTATTCAGAAAGGATACATTAAATGATCAAAAGTGGCAGTCAAGACATTTGTGACAAGATAAATGCTGTTCCTTTTAACTATTTGAAAGAATCTAAAAAAAAAAAAGGTTTCCACAAAAATAGTATTTCTTCAACTTCAAAAAAAACGTTTATGAAATGTCACCAAATCAGCATATTAGAATATTTCTGAAATATCATGTGACACTAAAGAACTGGCTGCTAAAATAAATTACATTTGAAGTGTATATATTAAAATAGAAAAATAAATAAATAAACCCGAACTTTTGAACAGTGTACTATAAAGATATATCAATACTCATTTTGAAATTGCTTTCCTTAGGAAATTCGTATGATATTTAGGAGCAACAGCAGAGAGGATGATTTAAGTGATTAATTAAGAGCATATTAACATTTTGGACAGTTGGTCACAAAAACCTATTGTATTGGGGGGGGGGCATTTTAGCGCTGTGGTGTGGCGTACCTCTACAGTGTAATGAGAGAGAGCGACGGCCAGCAGGCTGCTGTTGGGACATGCGTGGCAATACTGAATTGTGCTCAGACGACTCGTCTTCATTTCCAGCAGCATGTCTGATGTCTTTACGTCAAACACCTACATGCATACAACACAGACAATATACAGTTAAAGCAAATCATGAGCACAAGAGAAGCAGAAGCAAAATCACCCACACAGTACATTCATCTTTTCTGACAGCCTGAGTACTGAAAGAGCAAGTTAAGTTTTATTAAAGCTTTAGCTTTAATTTGTGCATTAAAGAAGATTATTCATAGGATTTTTCCTATGATCATTTTAATTAGTTTGTGTGATAGGCGTGAATCAGGCTTCAAAAATCAAGCTGTTACAGGCACCAAATCAAAAATATTGAGTGGCAGTGCCAACTCCTTTCACAACACCACTCGCAAAATCACTTACAAACACAGCGTTCCTGGCAGCACAAATGATCTGTGAGCCGTCAGCTGACCAAGTGCTGCATTTCACAATGGCTTTTACTTCATCGTCACTCTCTGGGAAAAAACTGTTGACATCGATTGATTTCCACTCGTTCGCAGACGACACCTCAAACAGCTGCCGGATAACAAAAGACAAAAGTGCAAGAAATGCATCATCAAGATGATCCAGCAGTTTGAGCCTTTCGAATTAAGGTGAATTTAAATATAGAAAAGAGAACATCTAATTGTGGATTGTTTTTACTTACAATAAAATATATTTAAAAAAATTTTTTTTTTTTTTAACTACAAAAATTACAAATGAAAGCAAGCTTATATAAGCAAGCAAATAACAAAATAAAAACTAGGCGGTAGGCAAACCAGTTTTGAAATGGCCTCACCTTCAAGGTGCCGTCACTGGATGAAGTGGCGAGGTAAGCGTCATTAGGGGAGAAGCAGCAGTGATTGACTGGTTCCATGTGTCCAAACATCGTGTTTTGAGAGGTCAGCTTGTTGGGGTTCCATAGCTGCAGCAAAGATGGAGACGGAAAAAAAGGAAAGCAGTGTAAAAAGGAAGGACACACGGATTCAGGAATAAATGGATAATGCGTGTTTGGTGTAGGGGTCTTGAACACTGTCAAGGTTTATGGAACAGGACCGCTAATATAAGAGAAAAACAGGAACTGTCTTGAGTTCAACACATCTGCAGTTACATTCTCTAAATCTTATTTCAGGGTGTTTCTTTCGCGCCTCATGCAGAGATATTCCACGAAATGCCCCTTTTGTGTTCACGCCTTCACTGGTTGGGGGGGTGCTCTCATTACGTTTTTGACACCCGTGCGATCACTCTGTTTTCGCACCCTCAAATGAATACAGCTAAACTGCAGACTCCTGCTGTTACACTCCTACAGATCTCCCACAATTCTGTGAACATTTCACAAGCTGTAAAAATTACACGGCTGCCCCGTTCCCCTCCTCTGCTGTTCCGAGTGAGCATCCTACCAGCTGTCACTCGCATTACTCATGTTCACCAAATCTGACTCTAAATGTGGAAAGAGGAAATGAATGGAGCAGAAAAAGTGCAGATAAGGATTTAATTATCAAACACTTTGGAGCAAGACTAACACACACCCGCTATGCACCCGTGACTTGAGGCGATTTTATTAGATTATTTATATTATTATACATAGACTCGTGAACTCATTGTTTAAGAGGAGTCCTTGGAGGGGTTACTGAACTGACTCAATGACCCAATCATGTCAGACTCTAAAAGGAATAAGATTAGTGTTACAAGCGCTTAAGGTTCATTAGAATTACTGACAATATTCATAAAATTACTGACAATATTCATAAAATGTAGTCAAGAGTTTCACACTCACAAAGGTTTAGCAATAAATGAGACGTAAAAAACACTAGTAAAATTATTTTAAAAAACAATTCTAAAATGTAAAAGTAAATTATTCTACAAATGAATTAATTTATTTATTTCTAAACTACAAAAAATTCTAAAGACTGCATTCAAAAGTAAAAATTCTAAAAGCATCTGACCTTGGTGTTGGTGAATTTGTCGTTTGAGCAGGTGGCCAGCAGGACACGTCGGCCTGTGTTGGTGAACTGGCAGTGGTTTATCTGTTCCTCATGTTCCTCCCCAAACACTTTAATAAGAATGCCTCGCTCAACATTCCACAACTACAACACACAAAACACTTCTCATTTTTGAACAATGTACACACAGCACTTTGTATAAGAAACCATATGGAGGTTTGGATTGGAACATGAGGTTGAATATTAAAAGAATCATTCTGGAGCCAACTGTTGCCCTACAAAAAGATATTGACCCACAAATAAAATTGGCACGGAGACAAACACACTGACCTTAACCTTCCTGTCACTGGAGCAGGTTGCTATTTGACGGTCATCGGGGGAGAAGGCACAGCACAGAACTTCTTCGTCATGAGCCTGAAGCTCCAGGAGTTTCTCTCCAGAGGTCGTTTTAAACACCTAATGAGGACAAATAGGCAAATATTTTGCCAGTCACATAAAACACAGTGTCAGGACACAAATAGATATTTACCCGCAACGTCTTGCTGGCCCCACAAGAGGCAATTTTACTCCCATCTTTGGAGAAGCAAGCATAGTAGACGGACCCCTGGTGAGGATGCATGACCAGCCGGGACAAACTGTCCCGATTATTTTTGTTCCTAAAGTGTCAAATCACACTTTAAATCAAAATCTCATTTACTACACACTTTAAATCAAAATCTCATTTACTACACGAAAGGCACTGTATGAGGCAGTCTGAGAGGGACACATACAACCAGTCCAGATAGAGCTGCCCTCTGCTGGCCCGTCTCTGCGCTTGCATCAAGGCCTGCCTGTAAACCTCGGAGCACGCGGGCTGAGACAGAGCCAACTGCACTACGTCAGGAAACGGCCTCTGTTCCAGCTGATGTCCGTTCAGAGAGAGGAACTCCTGAAACTGCAGTCTCACCTCACTATTCTGTGTGGAAAACATTACAGGCCTATTTATACAAATCATTTGCATTCTATGGCCATTTTTTCTTTCCAATAAAAATGTGAATCATTACTGATCGTGATGTAAAATTGAGGAACATCAGCAAATCTAACTTAAACTGTATAAATACCTCTTTGTCTAGAATTTCACCATATTCTACATAGTCGTTGATGAGATGAGCAGATCCCATAATCTGAGCTTTTTCTTTGACCCAGTCCAAGGAAAACATCAGTGAATAAAGCTCCTAAAAAAAGAAAGGAGAATTTAATGTTAATAATGGAAGGTAATCATTAGAAGATCCAACATAAACTCCAGAGGGGAAGTGTTAGTGTAGGTCATACTGTAGCATTACCTTAGACAGTCCTGCTTTAGCCATGTGGTACGGGAGGAAGTGGTACCAGTACGAACATTCTTTATCTCCAGATCTGGGTGGGCTTTCATTATAGAACTGCTGGTACTGACGGACCATCTTTTTATGTAGTTCCTACAGGAGAAATTAATTCAGACCATGTTCTTTGGTATTCTCATTTAAAAAAAATAAAAAATAAAAAGATGCAATATAACTCACAGCAATTTGATCACGATTCTGTTCAGTGAGAAAGTCCAGCTGCAGATCGTGAAGGTAATAGAGATACGGTCGCTGGTTACAGTCCCGAAACAGCAGTGATTTATTCACAAATTCCTGTAGGACATCCTCCACCTCCTCCAACTCAAGACCCCACAGCACCGACAGAACCTGCATGACAGAAAACAACAAATAAAACCAAAATAAACTTTGAATACAGACTAATTCACAAAAAAAGTTATTTAAATTTCCATTCTAATGCTATCACGCTTGTAAGTATGATAACCATAAATTAGGAATAAAAATAAGCGACAATGAAACATGAGATTTTCTGTCTAACCTTAGCAGGCACTTTGATGTCTTTCTGCATGATGCTCAGGTCTCTGTATAGATTTTGGTGTTCAGGCTCCAGAACCTGCAGGCTGGCGTCCATGGCCTGGTCCAGAGCTTCATAGTCATAGGACGATGACTTACGGATCCGCTTGAATTGCTTCCTCTGCAGCAGCCGAAGGTAATAGCTCCAGCGGTCAGGGAACTCCCTCAACAGAGCTCCAATCAGAGAAACCACCAAAGGAGAACCTAAAGGAAGGAAAACATTTACAACAGTCCGAGGTTTAAAGTACTTCAGTGTTAGTACTTTAATTCTATGGTACACAGTGGTAATGAAGTACTATTACTCAATTGTTATTCAAAGGAGATGATTTATCAAGTCATTCAATTTGTAATTTTATTAAAATTAGACAAGTGATTTCAGAAACATCATGATGTGAACATGACACTGCGATCATAAGGTGAGGAAGAGGACAATGAGCGGGTGATCACATTTAGCATAAAAAAAGCGAGTTGTACCTTTACATTCGCTCACAATGCTGCGGGCCTGGTCTGGAAGTTTCTGTGGTTTCCCATTGACATACAAAGCAAGAATTTCCAGGGCTTTATCCTCATCTAGACCGTTTTCAACGGGCACTTCAGACCTTGTACCTTCACAAAAAACAAAGCACATAGAAACAGGATGAAACCTAATGAATTCTGCAAGATAACAGCAATAATACAGAAAAAAGAACATTTCTCTCATAACCTCATCTGAAAATAGCTTATCTCCAAGGCCAGAGTTAATGTAATTAATGTAATTTCATTTATTGCAGGATTTGCCTAGGATTCAAAACTAAGACGCAAGCAGGCACAATATCCACCAAGTCACTTACAAAACTAGACTTTTTAGGAATAGCCTCTCACTGTGTCAATCAATACAATGCAAACTGGACACACTAAAATTAACTACTCACCGCTTACAGAGTCAGTCAGACCTCGGTTGCGTGTGGTCAGAAGAACTCGGCACTGAATATCAAAGGACCTGAGAGCAGAGCTGTCCCAGACATCGTCCAGAATCAGCAGGGACCTGATGGATGTACATAAGAGGAATTAGTTGATGTCAAAGGAAAGGCAAGCATTTTTTTAAATAAAATTTTTATTTTGAAGTGTTATAGTAAGAGAGACCTTGAGTCCAGCACTCACCTGGGGAATCTGCGGAGTATTAGGAACCGCAGGCGCTCTTTGGCCTCCTCCACAGAGCAGGGTGGTCGATGACTGGCTTCTGAACTTTGACCCTGCTCCAATCGGAAACATAGAGACTGCATCCTTACTAGCAGGTCTGCCCGCTCACATTGGCCAACAGAAAGCCAGTGAATACCATCTGGAAAACACTCTAAAGAAGAGAAAAATACATAAAATATGGCCACGTTTAGCCCTGTGGGCTTTTAGAAAATAAACTCAAAAACATACTTTCACTCTAAATAGCTTATTTTTAATTGATTCATTCATCCACTTATTTTCAAACAAATACAGGGTCTCATTCACTAGCATGCGTATGCAAAAATATAAAGTTAAAGAGTAAGAAAAGCTGCGTTCTAGCTTCAGCTGTGAGGTTTCTCTGAATAACAGGATATATCTAAATAAGATATAGCACACGTGTACAGACTAATGAGAGGTCTGTAATCTGGATCTGTATAAAATATATTTTTTGTGTTTGAACTGGTGAGAATGGCACATTTGACACTGGGGCAAGAGCACGTCTACAAACAGTGGCAATTTTGACGAGTGATGAAAGGATGCAAGGAAAGCGTGTGCTGAAAGCCCTTATATGGAGATGTTTATGCATGTTTTATGCAAATGACATTCTAAATACATAAGTTAACTTATTACCCTTAATGAGGGCATGGTCTCGAACAGCCTCAGCAGCCATCACAGACTTCCCTGAGCCCGCCATGCCAAAAACTGTAACCCAGCCTGGTGTCTTCTGCAGCTGGTACAGCTTCTGCCGGATCAGGTTCAGCAGAGTGGGACGGCTCACGAACACCACGGGTCTCTGAGGCACCCCACCGTCACTCAGAATCGCCTGGACTACAACAAAAGCAAAAACTCTTGTATCTCATACTTGCCTACTTCAAAGACAAGTTCATATATGTCCAAGTGGCTAAAGTGGTTACCAGAAGGAGACACTCCATCAGCAAAGCTCCTCTCTCCCTCGGGGCTGAGCAGAGGCAGGTCACTGTGAAGGAGGTTGGCTAGATCTCCGTAACTCTCTCTGATCAGTGCATTGTATAAGGAGATGTATGCCCTGTTGTCTTTCCTCAACAGCACCTCGAGCAGGGCTGCGGCCTGCTCTCTTCTATTGACCTGAGAAAGCAGAAATAAGGAAACTTGACTTGAATTCCCTCTTTATAGAAGTAAAACAGCATGTTTGAACACCACAACAGACCTTGTTAAGCACCATCGCTTCTTCTTCATTCGTCAAGACGCCATCGCTGACCATGTGGTCCATCAAGTAGGAGGCTTTGATGTCCTGCTCCAGAGTGGCTTTGGAGCGCAGCAGACAGCTGCGAGCACGTTCCTCCATCTCCACATAAGCTGCGGCGCTCTTCTGAACAACACTGCAGTTGGTTGAGTGTTACTTAGCGCAACACGGCACTCCGCATCAAACTAAGTGGGAGAGAGAGTACAAATTAGGCATTTTATTTACTCAAACAAGGGCCATATTACAGACAATCAAAACACCATCTGATCTGTTTAGTTACCATGGTGATTGCTGTTAGAATCTTTAAGTTATTGCATTTTTGAGATCCTAATTTAAGGCCTGTTCACACCAAGGACAATAACTAGAACTTCAAAGTTGTAATGACCGTTACAATTCTATCAGAATAGGGAAGTCCACGCCACAACTACATTCACTGCCCACTTTGTTGGGTACACCTTGTTGGTACCGGGTTGGACCACCTTTTACCTTCAGAAATGCCTTAATTCTTAGTAGCATTGATTCAACAAGGTGCATTTCTCAGAGATTTTGGACCATACTGACATGACAGCATCACACATTTGTTGCAGATTTGTCGGCTGCACATCCATGATGTGAATCTCCCGTTCCACCACATCCCAAAGGTTCTCTATTGGATTGAGATCTGGTGACTGTGGAGGCCATTTGAGTAAAGTGAACTTGTCATGTTCAAGAAACCAGTTTGAGATGATTTGAGCTTTATGATATGGCATATTACCCTGATGGAAGTAGCTACCAGAAAATTGGTACACTGTGGTCATAAAGGGAAGGACATGGTCAGCATCAATACACAGGTAGGCTGTGGAGTTTAAACAATGCTCAATTGTTACTAAGGGGCCCAAAAAGTGCCAAGAAAATATCCCACACACCATTCCTCCACCAGGACCAGCCTGAACTGTTGGATGGAGCCATGCTTTCATGTTGTTTACACCAAAATCTGCCGCTACTATCTTAATGTCACAGCAAAAATTGAGACTCATCATACCAGGCAATCTTCTATTGTGTCATTTTAGTGAGCCCATGCGAATTGCAGCCTTTTTTCAATCTACTATTGTGCAATTTTGGTGAGCCCGTGCGACTTTTAGCGTCAGTTTCCTGTTCTTAGTTGACAGGAGTGGCACCCGTATGTCTTCTGCTGCTGTAGCTTATCTACCTCAAGGTTCGACGTGTTGTGCGCTCAGAGATGCTTTTCTACACACCTCAGTTGTAACAAGTGGTTATTTGAGTGACTGTTGCCTTTCTATCAGCTCGAACCAGTCTGGCCATTCTCCTCTGACCTCTGGCTTCAACAAGGCATTTTCACCCACAAAACTGCTGCTTACTGGATACTTTCTCTTTTTCAGACCATTCTCTGTAAACCCTAAAGATGGCTGTGTGTGAAAATCAGCAGTTTTTGAAATATTCCAGCTTCTCTGGTACCAACAAACATGCCATGTTCAAAGTCACTTAAATCAACTTTTTCCCCCAATTCTGAGGCTCAGTTTGAACTTCAGCAGATTGTCTTGACCGTGTCTACATGCATCAAGATGCTGCTCTGTGATTGGCTGATTAGATCTGAGTGAACAAGTAGTTGAACAGGGGCATGTTCAAGTTCAAAACGGTGCGCAACGTTTTGCTACGGTTTCCGGGTTGAACGTCATGTTTCCTGGAAACGGCGTGCAACGGGGTTTGAGATACGTTTTCTCTTGTTTGGTGGGTGTGTCAGAACTGCAGTCCAATCAGCAGCAACATGTATATAAAACACGGGGTATTAAAGTGAACTCGCACAATGGGTTCAAGGAAAGTAATTTACAAATGTGTTCGATGCAGCTCGGTATACGCAACAACTGAGGATATTAGAAGACATGTTTGTCGTAAGTTTTATTGTAAAAATATAGGATATCAACATAATGATGTAGTTGTTTATATTTTTAGCTTCATTGCAAGTGTATGACATTTGGTATAGAAATAAACAATGGTAATTAAGTGCTTTTCCTAAAAATGAGAAAGAAAATACAGGGTATTAAAACAGTATGACCTACAAATAAAGTCAGTATGTGAGGCTAAATAGATGTGTTTTAGTCTGAATTAGGTAAGATGTGTGCTTCCATTTCAGTTTCAGCAATCCCTTCACTCGATTGGGATGTTCTCTTTTGTTCTGGGCGGCAAGTGCAGTAACTGTAACATCGAGCATATTTTGTAGTATTAAACACATATTTATACCGACTTCATCAGGCTCAGAAAATTCTTCACAAAGAACACAAAGAATGAGCCTTCTCAGCTGCCATAGTTGCAACTCTTGCGTCATCAGAACAGTGTGTTCAACGCATCACCGTTTCTGTTTAAAAAACGTTGTGCAACGTTTTGCCGGGGCTGAACGCAGCCCTGGTGTAGCTATTAAAGTGACTGGTAAGTGTATAACAATAACACACGGTTTTATCAAGGAACGATACTTTCAGAAGGATTTACAGTGGTAGAACAGAATAAACAATGTTTTTGCGTGGAAATATTATGGATTAATTTATCAATATAGATCTGTTTATTTATATAGTTCCTGTTGTGAACAGGCCTTTAGAATGGGAAGTATAAAGTCGTGTCCATTTGGAAATGGACATTTCAGGGAAAACCTGCTCCCTAAAAATGTTTAAAAGCTATAAAGGAATAGTTCCAATACTGGCTTCTGACTGGTCAGCACAAAATCCACTAAATAGTGAGTTATATTTCTGCATAGCAACACTTAAAGGGATAGTTCACTTTGAAATTAAATTTTGGTATGTTTTAGCTTACCTCAAGGGCATCCAAGATGTAGGTGTCTTTTATTCCGCAGTAGTTTCAATTTTGATATTTTTAGGTCAAACCGTTCTTGTCTGTCAGTCATATAATGCAGGTCTACGGTCATTATCTCAAAACACAAGCACAGAGTCCAAATTAAAACAATTCCCCATCGTAAGTACACATTAATGGCCTAAGACACAAAACGAGCGGTTTGTGTGAGAAAACGAACAGTATTTATATCGTTTTTACCTCTTGAACACAGCCATGTCGAAGTGATCTGAGGGCCGCTCGTTTCGTGTCTTAGGCCATCAATGTGTACTTACGATGGGGAATTGTTTAATTTGGACGATGGGGAATTGTTTTATTTTGGACGATGGGGAATTGTTTTAATTTGGACTCTGTGCATGCTCTTTGAGACAGTGACCATCGACCTGCATTATATGACTGACAGACAAGAACAGTTTGACCTAAAAATATCAAAATTGAAACTACTGCGGAAAAAAAGACACCTACATCTTGGATGCCCTTGAGGTAAACTAAAACATACCAAAATTTAATTTCAAAGTGAACTATCCCTTTAACATTTAATACACTTAAAGGGATAGTGCATCAAATTAAATTTTACCTTCAAGTTGTTCCAAACCTGTATGTGTTTTTCTTCTGTTGAACACAAAAGATGATTATTGAAGAATTTTGGTAATCAGACAGTTGACAGCACCCACTGACTTCCATAGTAGGAAAAAATAAATACTTGGAAGTCAATGAGTGCAGTCAACTCTCTGGTTTCCAACATTGTTTTAAATATTATATTTTGTGTTTAACAGAAGAAACTCATACAGGTTTGGAACAACATGAGGTTGAGTAAATGAAAATTTAAATTTTGGGGTGAACTATCCCTTTAAATGACAGCATCTGCACCATAATAACTGCTTAGCTCGCTAATTATGTTGTGTAGCAACGTTCAATTAAGCCAAGCATTATTCTCCTAGCGGAAGAATGGCAAAAGGATGAATTTGCTTAATCATAACAAAAATAACAACAATTATTAATAATAATAATAATAATAATAATAATACCCTTCATAAATAGCTGTTATACTTATAGTAACAGCTGAATCATAACCGACTGGTGAACGCTTATTGTTCTAAAGCAACGTTGAATTAAGCCTGGCATTAGGCCTATATCTTCTATCGGAAGGATGCCAAACGAATAAATTTGCTTAATAAACTAACTCTTATTAACAACACAAATTACCCTAAATATTTTAACTGCTTTATATCAAATATGGGACTTGGTAATGGCAACTACAAATGCCAAGCAGGATAGTGTCTAACAACTGCCTTTAAACCCCTATAAACAAACTTTTTTTAACCTGGTAGTGCATGACAGCTAGGCCTTATCAAAGTTATGAATCTGATAACAGGTCAAAATATAACGAACAACATGAGAAGAATACACTAAACAAGTATTATAAAGTAAACCAAAACTAAGACTTCTTTAACATACCGAGACAATACAAATACAGGTGTGTTTTACAGTCTATGGTGTGGACATACTGTTAGGAAATACTCGTACTTACTGTCATGTCACTGAATAAGAAGCAAAGACGGTCTGTCTCTCACGGTACAAATATTGAATGTAGTGAATAATTAATGTTAACAAAGGCGTGCGACCAGAAAACGTAATATATTACTTCAGAGCCTATTAGTTGAGAACCTATAGGACGCTCAGTAAGAATTAAATGTGTTCGATATGCTAAATGTATAGACTCAGGTGTGGCTCATCAGCCCATAGAAGTGATTATTAACTGACTTCCGATCAGTTAGTTAAGACAGGGAGAAAATCTAAATTAATTTTAAAAGACATGCATATACTTACAGATACTGTGCTCCGCGGAGAAATAATGGGACATGACAGAATATTTCCTGCTACACTGAGACCAGTGACGTTCAGTGAGACATTCCAAAGAAATCCAGTTTAAAAAAAACATTCCAATTGTCCGTCCCTGAAATGTGCGCTTCCTGCTTTTTGACACAAACAACTTCCCCGGTGTGCCTTGACCAATAGCGAAACGCCATGAAGTCACGTGACCTGCTGAGGTAATGCAGAGTCTGATATGACTGTAACTAGGCAGACAAACACATGGCAGTAACTTCAGTATTAACATAGAACATCATTTTTTTTTTCCGAATAAAAAAAGAGTTTATTTTTGCTTGGAATTTCATAATTTAGTCTTTCAAATTGACTAATGATAAGAATGTTTTTATTTATTTATTTATTTATTTTTAATTGTACAAAACACAATATTATTTTCTTATTTTATAATAGCCTATAGCCTACAGATTATAAAGATTTACAAATGTCGATGCAAACTTTGTGCAGCAGCCCATAATCACATATCCTTAATCATTATGCTTTGCACTGAAAAACATGTCTACTCCAATAGTGTCAATAAAAAAATAAAATCTAGAAATAATTCAATACAGTCATACATAGCAGCTTATTAGTCGCAAGCCTCTTTAGTCAAATCAAATATCAAAGTCAGTTCATTGTCTGCAGTGTTTTCTTGTATAAACACTAAAGGCTGAATGAGGCTTAAAAGACAGACTTTACTTCATTGACCTAAAAATGTATAATGAAGTGAAATGCTTGAGAATTTATTAGAATATGCAGTTTGAATATGAACTTTATTGTTAAATGAGGCTTTGGTTATGAATCTCTCTCTCTCTCTCTCTCTCTCTCTCTCTCATTACAGTTCGTATTGGTCTATTTGTGATTTTAATTAATATTTTAGGTTAAAAAATACACTCAGTTATGTAATATACACGCAATTATACATTCGATTTATGTATTTGAATTGCATTTAGATTAGACAGTTTTAACATTAATGTGATGCATATTTGTAAGTCATACACAAATGAAATGTGCAAGAAACAGGTGATTTCTGCATGCACTCCAAAAATACGGCAAAGGTATCATTATTTGCATTTATTTGATTTGATCTAAATAATCATATTTTCAAAATGCATTAGAATATCAGTATAAATCTGTTCATTGTGAGTGAGAAAAACATTCAGTTAAAACGCATGAACATAACAATTGAAATAAGATTGACACTCGATGATAAACCTGGTTATTATGTATTTAAAACACATTCGGTTTTAATATTACAGAAATCTTACCTGGTTCAACTATGACTGAGTCAAATCACATTAAATGCATTAGTTTATGTTAAAACTGCGTAATTCCAATGGATGAAAATTATATACGCATTTGGAGTACGAATGTACAAGCTTACATATTGCAGATGATAAGGCTGGTTCTTTTTTCAAGGTGGCTATTTAGAGAAAAATGTCATGCTGTCCAATACCCATTTTTTATCTCTTTGATCTTGGGCATTATGGGAAGAATACAGCCACCACTGACCTCAAAAGCAAAATTTTCGGGGGGGAAAATTATTTCAAGTGTTTATTTAACCCATTATTTGATGTATGACTAAATGCCTGACGTGCGACAGGTAGTCGCGTTGGAGTCTTGACCAATTTGTGCCATAGCGCACCGCGCCGTTTGCGTCAGTGCTCAACAACTGCAGGAGTCAAACGCCCTAAACATAACAAATGAACTAGTCAGGTACTAAGGTAGGATTAAATTAACAATGGCTGATAACCTTAATTGCAGCAGCGGTAACTTATCCAGTGCGCACGAGGCGTTTGGTTTATCCGATGGACACTTTGCGCTCGTGAAAGCTGCAGTTCTGGGGTCCATTTTCGTGCTGGCAACATTTAGCAATTTATTCCTTCTCCATTTCCTCTGGAAAAGACGAAAAAGACACACTCGAACTCAGCTGTTTCTTCTGCACCTGTGCCTGGCTGACCTGGTTGTCGCTTTCTTCCAAGTCCTGCCGCAGTTATCCATGGAGATTACGCACCGGTTCAAAGGCTCCGATCTGGTGTGCAGATCAGTTAAGTATCTTCAAGTTGTCGGGATGTTTGCGTCCACGTATATGATCGTGGCCATGACCATAGATCGCTATCACGCGGTCTGCAAACCCATGGTGTCGTTCTTCAGGGGGTCTTTCCGCAGGTATGTTGCCATAAGCGCCGCCTGGCTCATCTCACTGGCGTTCAGCGCTCCGCAGATGTTCATCTTCTCACTCCAAGAAGTTGAGAAGAACGTTTTCGACTGCTGGGCGACATTTATTGAGCCCTGGGGAGGCAAAATATACATAACGTGGATCACTTTATCCGTGTTTGTTCTGCCAGCCGTAATCTTGATGTATTGTCAGATAAATATATGCGCAGGGATCTATTTCAACATGAAGAGGAAAGCCTTGCAGGGCAGCACAGGTGATGGGCGCTCCAGCACTAAAGGGATATCAAGCGCAATGATGAAGACTGTCAAAATGACTTTTATTATCATTCTGGTGTACACCCTCTGCTGGAGCCCATTCTTCGTGGTCCAGCTCTGGTCAGCTTGGAGTCCAAGCAGTGCACCTACGCAAGGTAAGTCAAAGCTGTCCAAAAGTCACTCTGAGATGCTTCTATTTTTGTTTTACATGATTTAATACAACATTTTTCAACATTCTATACAAATAATTAACATAACAGTGAGTGTAAAGTTGCATTGAAAAATGAACAAGATGACTAATTATTAAAATGGCTTTTGCTTTAAGGACAGCAGCATAAACTAAGTTTGTGTACAACCAGTATGATTTGAGATGATCCAAAGACATCTGACCGTCTGTAGAGTTCATACGATCTGCTTATTTGATGTGAACCGCCTACCTGTAAAAAAAAAAGTGCAGCATCTTAAATATGTCTTTTAAATATCATCATAAAATATTTCAACAAATATTTCACAATATTTTATTTGTCAATATTTCTACACATTTTTTTACGTTTTTCCTAAAACATTTAAATAGAATACAATAGTTTTAATGTAAATTATATAATAATGGCATTATAATATAGGGTAATATGATAAATAAAATACAAATGATAGGAAACAAATATGCATTTCACAATATACTGGAATATAACCACAAAGTTATGATAACAGATGTGACTAAATGACCATTAGTGTATATGAGCCATCATATATGTTCATATGATTACTCACAACCATTCTGTTGCGTTAACAATCTATTTCCCCACAGCTGCAGATATACAAGATAGCCATTAGTAAAACCATTCACTGGCCCACAAAGGACCCGATCAGATTAAACTGCATTATGTTTTGGTTGCCTGCAGACACCAGATGGTGCACACAATATTTTTGCACAGAAAAGTTCCATGTTTGAACACTTCCTAGGTGCAATTTGTTATTTTTGTCTGTGATTCTTTATTTACAGTGTCATTTCTGTTCGACAGGGCCAGTGTTTGTCACTATCATGCTCCTCGCCAGTCTTAACAGCTGCACAAACCCATGGATCTACCTGTACTACAGCTAGAACCTCACAGACAACAAGTTCTTGCTGCTGAAGAGTGCATGAATATGGTGTCAGCACACCAATTTCGCTGCCATTTTTTAATAAGTTAAGTGATTTTGGCAATGAAAAGTTGTTGCGTAATTCGGCATGCATTTGTTTCAATGTTTTTTTTTTTGTTTTTTTTTTACAGCTAAAGAGAATGAAGGAGATCTGTTCTCTTATAATTTTTTCACTAAGCCGTAAAATGTAAGTAACTGTATATTCATAGAATGAGGTTTCTGACAGATGATATGTTAATGGCACCTCATCTTTGTGCTGTAAAAATATGCCCTGTGATTTACAGGTAATGGACCAGCCTTTCTGCACTAAGTGACTCACTAACATCATAAAGTCTTGTATCAAGAAAAAATGGCTCCCATTTAAAAAAAAAAAATCAAGGTATGGTTACTGTAATTATTTCCCAGTATGTATTAAAAGATATTTAGCATATGTGTAATTATACAGACAAATGAGCTGCATATGTGATTGTCACTTTGATTGTATAGAGTTGGTCTTTGGTTTCATTTTTGAAACACTTTGTATGACCTTACCTTATGTAAATTAGAGATTGGCCTTTGGTCAATGCAATTCATTTCATTGTTGTTTTCCATTCCTCATTTAAACAAAAATGCAAAAGAGCTTGTGCATAAAAAAATTCTATAGGATTAAAATTGTGTGACGTTTCCATTGTCACTGCGATGACCTCATATTTCATAATCATAATTCCCTCCAGGAATTTCTCTCTTCTATTCACCTCTGATCCCATAAATAATAGAGCAATTTTGAATATTTAATACACCTAATATAGTTCCTCACACACTTGGAGTTTAAAAGCAGACCATCTTTTGAATGAGGAATCTCCAACGGGTTTAATTATTCCAAAAATATGTATTTGTAGATATTTATTTTAATTAATAAATAAATCAGGGCCATAATTGTGCACGTATAGCATATCTTTTTTTTTTTTTTTTTTTTATAAATCCCATTTATGCACCAAACCTTCTCCTTTCATTTGAAAAACAATGAAGTAAATTAATTAAAGGGTCTTGATGGTCTTATGCTAAAATTATGATTGTAAAAACATGCCAAAACTTATCTAGGCCTTATTGAACTACCGAACGACAGAACTAAATTTGGTTAGCCTTTTACTTCACAAACACTCCTTGGATTAAAGGCTAAATGAAAGCCTAAGGCACCTGTATCCAAGGTAGCCACTGGGAAATGGGATTAGAGCATTTTTAGAGGCAAATAAAAAACGGTAGAGACCATTGTAGCCGAACGGTGTAAGGGGAGGCAGAAGTGAGAATAACATAGCATTTCATGCCCTTGATCAAATACAATGCGGTGTAAATTATGACATTAAGGAAATGGCTTCTGAAAAAATATGAGTAATAACATAATTAGATCAGATTTTTAAATTGAATAGACATACACACAAAAAAAAAAATGGTTCTTCAGCGGTTCTTCAGGGGTTCTTTGCGGTGGTTAAGGTGCTATATAGCACCACTACCATTTAAAGAACCTGTTAAGCCCAGTTTGGTTCTTCAGCGGTTCTTTAGCGGTTCTTTGGGGTGGTTAAGGTGCTATATGGCACCTCTTATGGTTCTACATAGCACCATTTGACAAAGGTAGGTGCTATATGGCACTTAAAGTGGTTCCCCTATGATTACAAGCCAATGAACCACTTTTAGTGCTATTTAGCACCATTTTTGTTTAGAGTGTAGTACACAAATAACAGGGGCTATGAAACTGTAAGGGTTATGTTTAGTTCTATTATTTAATTTGTGTTGAGGGGTATGTTTACATGACAACGGTGTACTAAAACCGGAAAAAGTTTTTCCTTTGCCGTTGCGTACCGATGACTCCGTTGTCAAAACGATCCCCGTTCACACGGATCCACAAAAACAACTAAAAACGCTGTATTCTGCATGCCGGGCCAGTACTCGGCGATGTCACTTTGTAAAGAATTGCTACGCAACTATAGACTGAACACGTAATACGCATGCGCATGTCGTCACCGTTTTCACAAATTCACGTCTTGTTGTTTACATTGAGGCGATAACGGTATCGTTTTAAAAAACTTGTACTTTCAGGCCTCTAAAAAACGCTGTTGTTGTGTAAATGTAAATGAACGGCTAAAACGCATAAAAAGTTTTACGTCTTTAGTTGAAAACGGTGTCGTGTAAATGGTCCCTTAGTTTGGTTTTGTTACTGTATGTTCTTGTTTGCCTGTGTTCACAGTGATTGTTAGTTGCCATAGTTACTCATTAATTTCACACCTGTTCTTCTTTCGGTTGATTACTCTGTGTGTATTTAAGCCCTTACTTTCCTTTTTTTAGTTTACGTGGTTGTGTGTATTTTTCTCCTAGTGATTTCCTGAGTGTTACCTTGTTGGATTTATTAAAGACTGTTTTTGTTATCTTCTCCTTTGTTGTGTTAAACAGATAAAAACACCAATGCTTAATTTACATGGCTCAAGAGTTATATTGATCAATAACATTTTACCAATACTTTTAAAACAACAGTTTTTAGAGGGCCAAATGAAATGTTGCAAAAAGTGTATTTTGTATGTAATAATGCACCATTAAAGTCGGCAAGAAACAGAAGTTGCGATAGTCTTTTCTTCCCTGTTGTGACATATGTACGTGAAACTGCTTTTTGAACAAAAAAAATGTATGGCGGGAATTGATTTTGACCATCAGGATTAAAAGTGCTGCTGTGATGACGAATTTTTTTTAAGCCAACCCGGAAGTTAGCATCACACTGGTTCCTCTGACAAAAATGTAAATATCGCACAAAACAAGGGATAAACAAACGTTTATGATACTGACATATTTTGTCCATCAAGATAATTTTCACAAATTAACACAACTTTTATGAATTTTGGCTATCTACAATCACCAGAAATATAAGGCTATAAAACAATTGCCCTGAAGGTTCGAGTTTATTAGTTTGCAAGAGCACGATTACAAACACAACGAGGCTGTAAAAGCAGACTAGTGCGTATTAGTTTACCTGTTGAAGAAGTTTAAAGCTACACTGTGTAATATTTTAAGTTGATTTTTAGCAAAAAAAAACTTTGTTCTTTCAAAATTATACATTCTCATTAATGTGTAATCACGTCAACCAACTAATTAAAGGGTTAGTTCACCCAAAAATTTAAATTCTGTCAGTAATTACTCACCCTCATGTTGTTCCAACCCCGTAAGACCTTCGTTCATCTTCGGAACACAAATTAAGATATTTTTGATTAAATCTGAGAGCTGTCTCACTGCTCCATAGGCTTCTAAGACACTATAACTTGCAGGCCCAGAAAATGCATTAAAGACATCGTTAATATAGTCCAAGTGACTATAGGCTCAATCTTAAGTTTATAAAGCGACGAGAATATTTTTTGTGCAAAAAAAAAAAGAAAAGACTTTATTCCACTATTCATTTCCTTCTCTCAGGGCCTCGAGTTAGTTCACGTAGTGTTTTAGCACAGCACGTCTGTGTTGTACGTCACACGTAGGCTCACTATTGGCCGACGCTGGTCATGTGTGTGACGTGCAACACAGATGCGCTGCGCAGTTACACTACGTGAAAAAACTCGAGGCCCAGAGAGAAGGAAATGAATAGTGGAATAAAGCCAGCAAGTTATAGTGTCTTAGAAGCCTATGGAGGAGTGAGCCAGCTCTCAGATTTAATAAAAAATATCTTAATTTGTGTTCCGAAGATGAACGAAGTTCTTATGGGGTTGGAACAACATGAGGGTGAGTAATTACTGACAGAATTTTCATTTTTGGGTGAACTAACCCTTTAAGTATTCTCATTAGTGTATAATCTGCAATTTAGAATACATACGAGCGAGTCGCTCGAATGGCGGAAGCCATGTTGCGCATCCATCTTGAAAATACATTAGACAAAGAGGGACATACCTGGAATTTCAAGCTTCGCCTTTCGCGTTTTTACACTCAGTGGCACCGTGACGAATGCGAGGGGGAGATTACCATAGACAGTATATAAACTGGACACAGCGACCCCATAGGTTTCAACGGAGAAAAGTGAAGCAAATTAGAAGCACTCACTTCCTGATGGCTGAGCGTACTGCGCAGACTCAAACTGAGCTTGATGACATAGATGTGACGTGAGCAGCCTGTCTGACAGCTGTAAGTCTTCTAGTAGCTGTGCCAAGCAAAATCTGAATCATTCCCTTCCGAATCTTGCAGAGACGGAGAGCGTGAGTAGGAGCTGTCCATGAGCTAGGAGAAGGATGGGCTTCTCCCTTGACTTTATCGGACTTTATGCCTCCACGTCCCCCCGATTGACTGCGAGCTTCTCTTCCTGTCTATACGGTAATTTCCAGAGAGTCGCGTGGTTATGACGCAATCGTTAGCCTATTTTTACAAAAAACGGCTTCTACGGGGCCATAACGTAAGATACAAGGTAATAGAGCCTTTTATACATTGTCGTGTTTCTTTAGAAATAAACAATGGACAAATGGAGTCTTTAAACGCCTCAGATGTAAAGTTATTTGCCGTCAAAGTGACGCCAAAATGAATGGAAGTCAATGGAATGCTAACAGCAGGTGATGGCTTGTTAGCAATGGCGGCCCCCGGGGGTGGTACAGAATTCGAGAGCTCGATTACCCCACTGGAGATTACTCAGGACTGCCGGCAGATTTGATATAATACGGCCACCGTAGGAGTTAAAACGCCCTCGGAATGGGAGGGGCTAGAAAGTAATATTCAGTTGGTAATGGTAGTCATATACAATTTCACCGCTAGATGGGAGAAAATCCTATACAGTGTAGCTTTAATGTCCCTAGCAACATCTCTAGTCCCATTAAAGGGATAGTTCACCCAAAAATGAAAATTTTGTCATCATTTACTCACCCTCAAGTTGTTCCAAACTTATATGAGTTTCTTTCTTCTGCTGAACACAAAAGAAGATAATATGTTGGTAAATCGAACAGTTAATGTCAGCCATCTTTTCTTTATGGAAGTCAATGGCTACCGTCAACTGTTTGATTAACAGCATTCTTTAAAATGTCTTCTTTTGTTTTCAGCAGAAGAAAGAAACTCATACAGGTTTGGATCAACTTGAGGGTGAGTAAATTATGACAACATTTTCATTTTTGGGTGAACTATCCCTTAAAGCAGCTTGTTAGTAATTTGGATTTCGTGGTGACTTCAACAGAGTAAACAGTGCTTTTCAAAGGCAGCTAATAACATAACGCTTCCTTTTACTATTCAAAACCATGTTAATTACTGTGTAGGTCTCAGCCATACAAATGAAATAACTATTTTTAAGCTCTCTCTAGTGTGTGAATGAACATCACTTCTATAATAATGACATGACCTCTGCCACACTGACACCATGTGGCCAAGCATGCATGAAAAGAAAGGTTTTATTAAATCCATTTCACGTCCTCGCACTTCTATGAATCCACAGAACAATATAAATTCCTTTAAATAGCCTTTATTTATGCATGGAGGACAAAGTGTTTTCAGAAATAATTGCTCTGCAGGTTTATGTGATCACAAAACAAAGAACAATTAGATTTAAACATTTAAATCTACACAGAACTTGATTTTTACATCTTAAAACAAAACCAGCTAGAGTAAGGTGTAGCCTAATAAAGATAATTATGTATGAGGGAAAGACATCTGGACTTAGAACAAATGGGAATATAGTTGGAATAGCAGTGGCCTTCAGATATCAGGTCCGAGAATGATGATCAAACAAGTACACTTCTCACTTCATGTTTTTAACTCCTTTTTTTTAGCCTGACCTAATCTCTCACGGGGTAACTTTAGTACACAAATGACAGAAATTCAATAGAAAACAAAATAAATATATACAGTAAATATAGTGTAGCCTATAGGATATATATATATATATATATATATATATATATACACACACACACACTACCGTTCAAAAGTTTGGGGTCAGTAAGATTTTTAATGTTTTTAAAAGAAGTATCTTCTGCTCACTAAGGCTGCATTTATTTGATTAAAAATACAAATTTAAAACAGCTGTTTTGTGAATATATAGTAAAGTGTAATTTATTCCTGTGATCAAAGCTGAATTTTCAGCATCATTACTCCAGTGTCACATGATCCTTCAGAAATCATTCTAATATGATGATTTGATGCTCAAGAAACATTTATGATTATTATCAATGTTGAAAACAGTTTTTATTTCATGATCCTATGATGAATAGAAAGTTCAAAAGAACAGCATTTATCTGAAATCTAAAACTTTTGTAACATTAAACACTACCGTTCAAAAGTTTGGGGTCAGTAAGAATTTTTATTTTTGGGGGGAAAGAAATAAAATAAATAGGCCTACAGTAAAGACATTTATAATGTTAGAAAGTATTCTATTTTAAATAAATGCTGTTCTTTTGAACTTTCTATTCATCAAAGAATTTTGAAAAAAAATTGTACACAACTGTTTTCAACATTGATAACAATAATGAATGTTTCTTGAGCATCAAATCATCATATTAGAATGATTTCTGAAGGATCATGTGACACTGAAGACTGGAGTAATGATGCTGAAAATTCAGCTTTGATCACAGGAATAAATGACAGTTTAAAATATATTAAAATAGAAAACAGTCATTTTAAATTGTCATAATATTTCACAATATTACTGTTTTTTTATTTATTGTTTTTTATCAAATAAATGCAGCCTTGGTGAGCAGAAGATAGGCTACTTTTAAAAACATAAAAAAATCTTACTGACCCCAAACTTTTGATCGGTAGTGTATGTATGTATATATTAATAATATAATATTAATATAATAATATTATATATATGGTGGATAGACAAATAGATGAATAGATAGACATAGATGAATAGATAGACTCTTTTATTGTTTTTTGAAGGCGGTCCTCTGTTCTTCCAGTTTGAGAGCACGCAGTATCGCGGCACGCTGACCAGACCACTAAAATCCTGCTATAGAAACAGGAAGTGACGCTCTGACAAGCGTTAAATGTGCTCCGGATCTGGACCAATCGAAGCGCTTGTAGTCATTCATCCCGTGAATCAGCCAATCGCGTTGCGAATCGTGGTACACTAACTTCAGCGCTGTCAGAGCGCTCAGAAAAAGGGTCAGCTGTTCTGTGGTTGATGTAACTTTGTGACAGAGAACATCGGGTAAGTTAAAACCAACAGATTTCTTATATCTTTAATATACATAATATTATACATAAAGCTGTTTAGATATGTTAGAGAATAATTACGTCCTGTTGCAAGTATCTCTCTAAGAATAATGTAGCCTACTTGTAACCCAGTTTCATGTCAAGAAAGTACAGGGCATAAATCAAAAGCATGATAGATGCTTATGATAGAAAGAAATAGGAAATTGTATTTTGCTTGAAGCCCTTTTTAGGAAAATTAATTTGTCTCATGATTTAGAGAGTGCAATCTATCTATCTATCTATCTATCTATCTATCTATCTATCTATCTATCTATCTATCTATCTATCTATCTATCTATCTATCTATCTATCTATCTATCTGTCTGTCTGTCTATTATTCTATGTCTATCTATCTATCTATCTATCTATCTATCTATCTATCTATCTATCTATCTATCTATCTATCTATCTATCTATCTATCTATCTATCTATCTACTGTCTATCTGTCTATTATTCTATGTCTATCTATCTATCTATCTATCTGTCTGTCTGTCTGTCTATTATTCTATGTCTATCTATCTATCTATCTATCTATCTATCTATCTATCTATCTATCTATCTATCTATCTATCTATCTATCTATCTCATGCATAGGCTACATACATTCTTATTATTCTCATACATACATTATTAGCCATTATTACATAGCCACTGTGAATTTTCTTTTTTTTTATGACAAAAGAACAAAAGCAAACGAACTGTGATCTTGACTCTTGTTTCCTGTTAACAGTTTTGACCGCAGGCATGGCAACAGCTCAGTCAGTGTTCACTGTGGCTGTGAGCATTCTGCTCATCGCAGAGCTGATTCTGGCCGAGAAAGATTATTACGAGATCCTGGGTGTACCCAAAGACGCATCTGATCGCCAGATCAAAAAAGCCTTCCATAAATTAGCCATGCGGTATCATCCTGATAAAAACAAAAGCCCTGATGCAGAGGCAAAGTTCAGAGAGATTGCTGAGGGTGAGTCAACACACCCATTCAAATTGACACAGGACACACCTTTCTGAACATTATAAGTGTTGATCAGTTGTTAAAGCTTCATATTTTTCCATTCCCAGCATATGAAACATTATCAGATGACAACCGGAGGAAGGAGTACGACCAGACGAGGAGCAGTCCGTTCTCCAGGGAGGGCCCGAGAGGAGGCGGGGATCACTTCCGTCAACATTTTAGCTTCAACTTTGACGATATATTCAGAGACTCTGACATCCATGGACACAATCCTCACATGCATAATAAAAGACATTTCGAGAGCCACTTTCAGGCCCACGAAGAAGCACATAGCAGGCACAGGAGGCACTTCCAGAACTCTTTCGGCGGTGACATGTTTGATGATATGTTTGAGAATATGGAAAGGATGTTCTCTTTTAATGGACACCAGACTCGGACTGAAAACAGGTTTCACAGTTCCAGCAGGCAGCACTGTAGGACTGTCACACAGCGAAAGGGCAACATGGTCACAACATACACCGACTGCTCCTGAGTTAATACGCACATGGAAATGTCTTCCACTTGTCTTGATTGAAACTTAAATGCTTTTTTGTGTTTTGGATCAGTACTGATGACCTCGAAGAAGTCTTCTGCAAGAATCACACATTACTGGATGAAACATCCTCAGTTCAGGGATCCTAAATCTGACTTTATACAAAAATTCACCATTCACAACATATTAATAATGTTATCAACAGTTTTCAACATAAACACATGACGACCTGACCCATATGGAAAAAGAAATACAGTGTCAGGTATATTTTTAAATATATTTAAAAATATAAAATTTTAGTATATGTGACCCTGGACCACAAAACCAGTCTTTTGGGTAATAACATCATCTGAAAGCTGAATACATAATCTTTCCATTGATGTATGGTTTGTTAGGATAGGACAATATTTGGCCGAGATACAACTATTTGGAAATCTGGAATCTGAGGGTACAGAAAAATCGAAATATTGAGAAAATCGCCTTTAAAGGTGTCCATTTCTATTGGCGATTGTGCTGCATCCATTCACAAAAATAAATGATTTATATATTTAAGGTGGGAAATTTACAAAATATCTTCATGGAACATGATCTTTACTTAATATCCTAATAATTTTTGGCATAAAAGAAAAATCTATAATTTTGACCCATACAATGTTTTGTTGGCTATTGCCACAAATATACCCGTGCAACATAAGATTGGTTTTGTGATCAAGGGTCACATATTTACATGAACATATTTTTCATATGTTTTAGTTCATTATTTCATAATTTATTTTTGCCCCTTGAAGTACATTTTGTACTATATTTTGGCATTTATAAACTCTAAGAGTCTACCTCTTCTTTTGTTATGAAGTCAAGATTTAGGGTCTTAAAGCATATTTCAGGGTAAAAGGCTTCCACGTTTACACCGGAGGCTTTAAAACACACAATTGTGTTTATCATGAAGTGCCGCTGTATCGCTTATTTGTGATTTTCAGCCTGTTTTAACTTTTTTCTGAAGATCCTAGAACCTAGAAGCTGTTTGACACATGTATGTGATCACTAGAAAACATTCAACGTGGTCATGTCCTTTGCAAGCATGTTACACAATTTGTATATCTTCCATCTCTGCTAACATGACACCAGAGCAAGTGGCTCTTTTGAAGGGGAAGTCCCTTATATGTGCAATAATTATTCAAATCTTCCTGATGGAGGGGGAATCCTGTTAGCTGTAGGGCTTTCCTGGAAAAAAAAAAAAAGAAAAGAAAAAAAGCAGCCATATGATCAAATGAAGAGCTGTGCCTAAAAAAACGGTTACTGTTTCTCGCTTTGCTCTCATGTTAAATTTCCATGTTAATAGGAAGGTTTGAGCAATTACCTGGGGCAGTTGTACAAAAAGCCATGTACAATCATTAATTTTCATATAAATAACTATTGAACAAAAAAAAAATTGTACACTCCTTGTAGTTCCTGTAAATGTGGATATATTTATTTGCCTGTCCAAACATTTTAGCCAAAGCAGCATAACACGGTCTGTCAGTAGTTTAATCTGAATACTTTCATTTCCAATAAACAATTACCTCATCAAGCTTTGTGTACTGTCAGAATGAACAGCAATATTAACAACCATATTTTTTCCTAGTTTTAAACTTTATGGAAACTGGTGTGCTAACTGCCATGCTCTGGTTCTCTACTGTTTCACTGTGTTAAAAAATGTTTTTAGAATGAATATGTAATTCAAGCAAGCACATGCTTAGATACCGCATGAAATGGAACTTTTGATTCCATTATAGAGGACAACAGTGTCCGTCCACTTTTTCAGTATTTTAACCCGAAACCTTACACCTTATTAATGAGAGTAAGTTGACATGTAGTTGCAGATTTACTTACAGTTAGTAGACTGTCTAAAGTTTTTTTTTTTTGATAGTCATCAAAATAAAGTGTAACAGTATTTTTTCTATACATTTCTTCCCATAGGGAATGTAAAAAAGTCAGTTAAAAGCCATGGACCAAGACAATCAGCTACGAGGTGAATCATAACACTACAAACTTTGATTTGAAGCAAATGTTTTTGAAAATCTGACAAAAAGACAAAAGGTACAAGAGTGTGTGTACTTAACAGCTTCAAAGAGAGAAAAACTACAATCGCATGAAGCATTGCAAACTAAAAATGATGGGGAAATATAAAACTAGTCATGTACAAAAGTTTATTATATATATATATATATATATATATATATATATATATATATATATATATATATATATATATACAGTACACACACACACACACAATTGTAATCGATATTATTCAAACCCCATTGCAAGCAAGGTTTATTGGCAAAATGTACAGCCTTTAAGCTGTTTGCAATGACCGAATCAAACAAAAGTAATTGGTAATTTGGTTTCCCCAAATTCAACTGAAAATGCAACTTTTAATGACTTCTGCATTCTCAAAGTTATTCAACCCCCTGAATAGAATCCCTCACAACAGCACAAATCTGCAAAACAGGTGCTGTCTCAAGTAATCAAGGGCTTCATAAGTTGCACCAGGTGTGCTTGAGCTAGAACACATGAAATATTTGAACTGGCTAGGTTTGTTGGAATATGGATAAATCAAAAGAATGGCCCAAAAATTTAAGAGAAGATATTATCGCCCTTCACAAACAAGGAACAGGATACAAAAAGATAAATGTTCAAACACTGTTGGAAGCATAGTTCGCAAGTTCAAAGTTAAAGAAACAGTGGTCACACTACCTGGACGGGGCAGAACAACGGCTGCAACCAGATTTATGAGAAGGCATGTTCGGAAAAACTCTCGAGTGACTGCAAAAGACCTGCAGCAAGACTTGGTGGCAAGTTAACAGGCACTGGGGTTTCAGCTTGCACAGTAAGGCGCGTACTAAACGCATGCCAGAACTCCAAGACGTACAACACTACTGACCCACAAGCACAAGAAAAGTCGGCTCCAATTTGCTCAAAATCATATAAATAAGCCACAGAGGTTTTGGGGTTCGGTTCTGTGGAGCGATGAAACTGGAACTTTTCGGCCCTGTGGATCAGCGGTGTGTTTGGAGGAAGAAGAATGAAGCATATGCTGAAAAGAACACTCTGTCTACAGTTAATGGGGCTCGATAATGCTCTGGGAGTGCATTACATCCTCTGGCACTGGAAAACTGCAGCATGTGGAAGGCAAGATGGATTCATTGAAGTATCAGGAAATCCTAGGAGAAAAGGTCATGCTGCCAATGAGGAAGTTGAAGCTTGGGCGTCATTGGACCTTTAGACAGGACAATGATCCAAAGCATACCTCAAATTCCACAAAAAGTCAAGGAAGATTCTACAGTGGCCATCACAGTCACCTGACTTGAACCCCATAGAAAATCTCTGGTGGGATTTGAAGAAGGCGGTTGCCGCACACAAAACCAAGAATATTACTGAACTGGAGGCCATTGCCCATGAGGAATGGGCTAAGATTCCTCAGAAACGCTGCCAGAGGCTGGTGTCTGGTTATACATATCATTTGCAGCAGGTCATAACAGCAAAAGGGTGTTACTACTACGGTTACACTTTATTTTAAGGTGTCATTGTTACAGTGTAATTATATATTTAAGTACTGAGTTGTTAGGGGTTAACAGTTTAGGACCCATGGACCAGATGTTTGAAAGAAGACCCGGAGTCAGAATTATAAAAAAATAGAAGAAAAGTTTTACTGAAAATAGTTTGCAGTTTCATCAGCAGAAGTCAGCTTCAAGACTCACACAGGAGTTCGTAGGCCGCCGCCCCTTACAGTTACAAAGATCACAGCAGTTATACCATTTCCAAGGTCTAAGCTACGTCATTGCTTACAGGTTGAATGATTCTCATTGGCTAAGAAATAGATAAACATAGTAATTTTCCACACATAAACATATAGACTGAAGCATATCTCCATCTGATTATGCAGCTGACACTCAGATCCTGAAGTCAGGCACGTCGTGACCTTCCAGGTCGCAGATTTGAGTTGCTGGGTGCCAGTATGTCTCGAACAACAATGCCAATGGTTCCTTAACCTGTAACCAAGAAGACTAACACACACACCAACACACAGCCATTTCCAAGGTTGGATTTGGCCAGGCTCTAACTATAAACAGGAGTCTCGTCTCAAAACACCAAGATAACAAGTTCTTTCTCTCAGGATAGGACATTTTAGTCTAACTGGAAAATATAGGCTTTAACTGAGAAATGGTCCCTTAAACTATAGACTTCAATGACCCCTATTTGTTTGAACGTTGAAGACAAACTCAAACACAAAACCAGTTCCTATTTAATTTCTGGAAGCTGGGATAAATAGGCAAGCACTGTTACTACATTCAAATATCAAATACTGACATTAAAAAGAATACATGAAAATAACATTTCTCCAGAGAAGTCATTCAACTCATTTGATATTTAGAATGAAAAATATTGATTAATACCTTGATTATAATCACTCATTACATATACATTGAAGCAGCAGTGGATTCCAATCCACCCCCTTCAGAGTAATATTAAGTAACTACATATACTTATTATAGGGTTAGGGTAGGATTAGGATTTGGTTGAGGGTTAGTTGCATGTAATTATGCATAATTTACTGTTATTAATATGGTAAGTACACGTAACATGTAACAAGGACACTGTAAAATAAAGTGTTACCACTACTACTAAGTACTAAAGACGCTTGTTATGAAGGTGTTGAATAATTTTGAGACTGCAGAAGTCATTAAAAGTAGCATTTTTAATTGAATTTGGGGAAACTACTTGAAACATTTGTTGTGTTCAATTACTTCTGTCTGATTTGTTCATTGCAAAGAGCTGAAAGTCTGTACATTTTGACAATAAACCTGATTTGCAATAGGAGTTGAATAATTTCAATTGCAACTGTGTGTGTGTGTGTGTGTGTGTGTGTGTGTGTGTGTGTGTGTGTGTGTGTGTGTGTGTGTGTGTGTGTGTGTGTGTGTGTGTGTGTGTGGCTATTTTGGCACATGTTGCTTTTTTGATTCTCTGATTGGTGTAATTTTCTGTACAGCATTGTGGGAACATATGTATGTTTTTCACCTGGAATTCCGCTGTTAAACACACAAACAAAAAAAAGCAAATATCATGGATTAACAGCCTCGTAGCTCAAAGCAAGTCATTTAAAATCAATTTCATGACAGGGGGTTTTCATAGTGATGCCATAGATGAACGATTTTGGGTTCTCCAATGAACCTCCCAGTGAGCAGTTCTTAACAATTTTTTCTTATTGTGAAGAACATTTTGATGATCTTTTTCCACCATTAAAAAAAACTTTTGCCCAATGGAAAGGTTCCGTGGATGTTAAAGGTTTTTCACTGAACCATATACCAATGAAGAACCTTTATTTTTAAGAGTGAATATGCATTTGCAGGACAATGTTCCAAATGCTAATACAACGCAGGCCAGAAAATTTGTTACAATGCTTATTTGTCTCAGTATTTGGTTTGTCCCTCTTTTGCTTTAATGACAGCAGCATGAACTCAACAAGTTTGTAAAAAAAACTAATTATAATTTTTTCCACCATGATTTGAAATGATCCAAAAAGCATATTAAGCTACATCGGAAGAACATCTGATCGTCATAATAAATGTGTCAAAAAATTTGCTTATTTCATTAGTGACCAAGAAATAGTTCAGAATCTGAAAAATGTTTCCTTCATTTTTACAAAATGTATGGGGAAATTGTACCTTCAAAAGATTATGCTGCAGACAATGTGGTGAATTCAACAGCAGTGTCTCACTGAAGTGTGATGGGATATCAGGAAGTACCTTATCAGGAAGACTCCCAAAGATGCAATTGACAAAAGAACAGGTGAGGTATTTATTCACAAATTTGGAAAACAAGAAACAGATGTCAACAATCAGCAGAGGAACAGGATGCTGTCAACACAAGGTTATTTTAGAATTAAAACTTCAACAAATAAAGTCCCCACATCAGTCCTTCAAGCACGGCTCCAGATGCACAACAACATCTGAAGATGGTACATAATAACACAGATTATTGTAGCTTTGTTCAGTCCTGCACTTGGGACCCCTCAACACAGCACACAATTAAGGAAGAGTCCGAAATATGAAAAAGACAGTATATTATGGCATCAAACTCAATATTTGCTTACAAGATGCATATTTATCAAAAGGTTTAGCAGCATAGATGTACCCTTAGCTGACTATGACATCTTACCAATGCTGTTCAGTTTAAGCGACATGGGAGGACAGGCTATATGAAATTAAATATGCTGTTTATTGTCCACCCCGGAAAAAAATCAAGGAACTGGGGGAAAAAAACCAAGAGGAAAAAATATTGTCAGATAATTAGGTGTGTTCTAGTTATGGAATTCTGTGGCAGTTGATGGGAAAAAGCTTATCAGAATTTCATGGGCAAACATTTTAAAGGACAGTATATTACATTTGCTTTACAATATGGTTTAATAAATAAATACATATTTTAGCTGATTTGCTTTTGTAATCTAAACAATTAATTAATAAAAATGTATAAAAATGTTTTAGCTGCTCTTAAAGTTGAAAGGAATACAACACCTTTGCTTTTGTTATCAAAACAAATAATAAAAAAACCTAACAGAAAATAAGCAAATAAAAATAAATAAATAAATGTCTGTTTTATCCACTCTTAAGGTAAAAAGGAATACAACTAATTTGCTTTTGTAATCAAAGCAAGCAAAGAAAGTAAAAGCATGACTCAGTTAAGGTTTGGTTTTGCTGTTATACTGTATATTATAATAGAAGAGTACAAAAGGTTTGCCACAAAAGTCAGCTATTAAATATATATATATATAGTGAACAGGCCAGGCTTAACAAGAACAATTTCAGCAGTATTGGTTTCTTCCCCAGAATTGGTAAGCCATGTTATGGGCTAACTTCATCAGACAGCTTGAGTGATCTGTTTACCTGTGCAGGCACTTTGGGAACTTATTTTGATTGGGTGCCAGTAAATAAAGAAGTATAATAGGAGCTATGTTGTGGTTATACTGCCCTTCCCTCATTGGGTTTGGTATTAATGGTCCTTTTGAATAGGGTTTAAAGAGAAGGGGAAGGAAAGCAGCTCTTTGTTTGAAAAGATAAAGCCCTCGCTACTGCTTTGCCAGAAAATGTAAATACTTCGGCAGGCGTGAGACGCATACATAAATTCATAAACCAATGGAAAAATCCACAGAACCATTTAGAGAGAGAGAGAGAGAGAGAGAGAGAGAGAGAGAGAGAGAGAGAGAGAAGATTCTCTCAGTCATGGTTGTAGATTCTTTTTTTATAACTACATTCATGCATTCAATCATCATTTACTTTTTTTATTGTTAAGTGCTCAATTATTGCATTACAAATAATGAAAATATTTAAAATGACAAACAGGGAAATGACTGATACTATGGTGACACTATGCAAAACAGATTACCTTGCAAATATAATTACCTTGTGAGTCCCAGTGGAGGAAAGGTTTACATACCCTTCAAGCACAGTCTCCCACATTTTATCATCCACAGCAGACAGGAAACAATTCCACACTTTACCACAGATGTTCCAGAACAGTTAAACCCTGTCAACAGAAAAAAACCAGTTGCATAAATGTAACTTTCTTGAGAATATTTCCCAGCAATGAAACTATATGAAATTATATATATATATATATATATTAAATAATGTACACACACACACTACCATTCACAAGTTTGGGGTCAGTAAGATATACTGACAGATATATATATATATATATATATATATATATATAAACAAATTAATGAATGAATTTTGTTCAGTAAGGATGAATAAAATTGATAAAAAATTACAGTAAAGACATTTGTAATGTTACCAAAAAACTCTATTTCAAATAAATGCTGTTTCTTAACTTTCCTATTCGTCAAGGAATCCTGAAAAAAATGCATCACAGTTTACATAAAAATATTAAGCAGCTTTTCAATGACACTAATAACAAATGTTTCTTGAGCAGCAATTTTCTGGAGGATCATGTGACACTGAAGACTAAAGTAATTCAGCTTTGCTATCACAGGGATACATTTAAACATATATTAAAATAGAAAACAGTTATTTTTAAATTGCAATTATATTTCACAATATTACTGTTTTACTGTATTTTTTATCAAATAAATGTAGCCTTGGTAAGTAATCTTTTGAACAATAGTATACAGTACTTTTTGAGTTTACTGACAATAAGTTTATTATATTATTTTTACCTTTGCATAATAGTAAAACTTCTGATGGTAAAAGTTGTTAGAAGATGTGCAAGTTGTGTATCTGATGTTTTGTCACTTTGATTTGAATCACTCACGTAACCTACATTAACTCATACTATTCGTCTTTATTGATGTAGCTCCTAATAAAGTTATAAGCAAAAGTTACTTTCCAAAGCCCATTTTTACTCATGATTGGTGCTTGACAAGTGTTCATTTTGGAGGTGCACATGCATGCTGTCAGCTGGTCAGGCAGGGAGACCAGCAAAAAAAACTAAAAAACTAAAAACAACCTTAGGCTGGTTTAAGCATTTTTCTTTTTCAGCATAATTCACATTACAACACACTTATAAAACAGTGCACCTAAGTATTCATATTCAAATGTTTGACTTTATCTTGAGAGCTTCAATGAATGTTAAGTGTACAGACACAACAAAGATAACAGACTATGATCATTTGCCTGGTAAATTACAGTATAGCTGATTAACTATTATCAGGGAGTTGTTTACACAGTTTGGGGCTAGATATTTTTCCACAGCACACTTTTCTAGCATATTGATTATGCACCAGATCACAGCGGTATAATCTCAGTCGACTGAAGTCTCATAAAATGTATCTGGATCTTTTATCAGTGAGCCTCTTTACTTTCATTCTCTGCACACCTGAAAGGGGAACTTCAGGAGTCAGTCAGTTGATATTTAAAACTTGTGTCATGAGAATGTGCAATGAATTAACTGTTGTTTTATGAGCTTAGAACAATATGCACGGCAAAAAAAGAACGAAATGTATTAAAATGGGACTGCATTTTGACGGTTTGACAGTTTGTGGCACAGATAAACAAAGTGTGTACTGGAAGTGTGTACTCAAGATTTTCATCAGTCTAGACTTTCTTTGCCTGTTTAGTTGACAATTGCACTGAATGTGAATTGAATGGAAGAAGGAAATGATTATCTTTAACATGTGTGTAGGATTGCTTTGTAAGAAATGATAGTTTTTGCTAATATTTTTTCACTTTTTATTAATAAAACAGAAATGCATAAAAAGAACATAAAAATCCATATTTCTGTCACACGTTTTCTTGAAGTGTCCCATCTCGGGTGCAATTTCCCTACATTCCCCAGCTTTTCTCTTGCTGTGATTATCAGAGCAGTTATTGTTTGTTGCCTCTTGATACTTTTTTACAGGACCAATAAAACACAGTGCCGTTGACAGCTTCTAACCTGAAATGCAAATGTTTTCACAAAGGAGAAGGAATCCTGGATAAACTAGTGGTTAGTAACTCTTTCTCTCTTTCTTTCTCTCTCTCTCTCTCTCTCTCTCTCTCTCTCTTGCTCTGTATCTTTTTTTTCATGGATGGAGATATGGAGATTGTAGAATAGAGGGACTATGAGTTTGTGTGTCTTCATTTCCAAAAAGAGAAGTAGAGTATCATTGACTGCTCCATGTTATGTTGACGTGGCAAATTTAAATGGACCCATGTATATAACAGGCCGCATTGGTTAGTTGGACAGTAAAACAGAAGTCCTTCTACAATATATCTGTCCACTTATAATCACTGAGACATAGAGGACTTTTCCAGTTCAACACAGTTGAGATCTACATAGATGAAGTGTTAGGTTTTCCAAGGCCAGAATGGTGAGTTCTTTGACTCAGGTGTGTACCAGTGTAATTATAAATTGTTTTATGTAGTATTTATTTGCTTGATTATTTAAAACTTGTTGATCCATACATTATTTTATACTTTTATTATACCATATACCTATTTAAGCTATTTATTATATGTAATATTTACATATTTGATGAGAAGACAGAACCCTAATACAAACATTATTTAATATGCACGATATTCTGAATTATACCTTCTTTTTTCTTTTTTTTACAGGGGTCTCTTGAAAATGACATCAATCAAGATTTTCAAGATGCCATTGATGTAATTCAGCGTCATTCTCAGACACGGCACTATGACACAGGTATTTATATAATATAATATGATAAAAATATACCATTAATAAAAATGTAATATAAGTATATTATATAATATTATCAAGTATAAAATATTATTAAGTATAAACTATTATGATGATGATTGTTATTATTTTCATTCATTCTCTGCTGACTGGCTCTTTCAGAAAATAAATCCTATGAGAATTTGGAAAGTCAACAGTCTTCTGTGAGACATGCCATCTCTTACTATCAGTTCACACCTCATTTTGAGCCTCCAGGATCAATGTATGACTGGAATGAATCCTCAGTAGGTTTACAACTCATTGAATTTTTCACTTTCATGGTTTCAGCTGTTAGCTTGTGATGCTTTCACCTGTGTTTTGTGACTAGAAAAGCTTCTCTCTGTATCTACAGTCATGGTCTCACATTGTGCCAGATGTGTCCCTGGGGCCACTGTGTTCTGCTGAGCCTTCGGTATTTTACTCAAACTTACCACAGCGCCACGGAAAAGGTACAACATTACAACAATTGTTTTTGTGTGTTTAAAAAAGTGATATTGCAATATGTAGGAAAGCATGTGCTGATGCTAAAAGGATGTTTTTAATTTTTCTCTCTAACTGCATAGCAACAACTATAGGCCTACTGCAGAAGTAAAATCACGTAAACTGAGCTGGAAGTTTTCAGGAATCATGATCTAATTAATAAAACTGACTGTACAGCATTTTAATGGTTGACAATTTTCAACAAAGTTGAGTTCTTCATAATACAGAAGTGCTGAATGCATTGTGCATTTCTCTTCCTCATTAGGTCGCAAGAAGTTACGGTTATATGAATATCTGCACGAGGCTCTTCACGACGACAACATGGGTGACTCCATTCAGTGGACGGACCGAGGTAGCGGCATCTTCCATTTCATCTCGAAAAATAAAGAGAAACTGGCCGAGTGCTGGGGTCAACGAAAGGGCAACCGCAAGACCATGACCTACCAGAAAATGGCACGCGCTCTCCGCAACTATAGCCGCACGGGCGAGATTGTGAAGGTGCGTCGCAAGCTCACCTATCAGTTTAATCCAGCTATACTGCAGCGACTGAGCTCACTATCAGGCTACAGCTCGGGCCCTTCGTCCAGAGACATGGCCCTTCATCAGCAAGGCTCTGCTGAGCACGTGTACTACAGCTCTCCTCTCCCGGACTGTCATTACTGGTACGGCCAATACTCTTACCAGGGCGAGTATGATCTTGCTACTGTACTGACAGTGCATGAGGATCCCAAAACAGGCGTTTCATTATAGTGATTCTCAAAAGAGCTGATTCCTAACATTCCATATATTCAAAACTTTACTCTCTCTGTCTATTATAAGATTGGAGATGCTTTGAAATAAACCTTGACATGGTAAAATGTATAGAAGAATAAAGCTGTTTTCCTAGTGCATTAGAAATGTGTGAATGCTTGTAAATGTAGGATGTTAACATAATGTTCAAAAGTTTAGTCACTATGGATTTTTTTGTTTTGTTTTAAAGGAAATTAATACTTTTATTCAGCAAGGATGCATTAAATTGACTAAAAGTCACAGTAAAGACAATTATAAAGTTACAAAAAGTTTCTATTTCAAATAAATGCTGCTCCTTTGAATTTTTTATTCATCAGAATCCTGAAAAAAAGGTATCGCTGTTTCCACAAAAATATCAAGCAGCACAACTGTTTTAAACATTCATAATCATAAGAAAATGAGCACCAAATTAGCATACTGTATTAGATTGATGTCTGAAGGATCATGTGACACTGAAGACTGGAGTATTGGTGTTGATAATTCAGCTTTGCATCACAGGAGTAAATTACATTTTAAAGTATATTCAAATAGAAATCAGTTCAATGGTAATATTTCATAATATTACTGTTTTTACGCTATTTTTATTTTTTTTATTTTCAAAACAATTCTTAATGTAAATAGAAGAAAAAATACGCATTATTACTCTGTTAGGATGTTGTGTGAACTTCATAAATCCATTAAAAAACTGCAAAAATGGTTCAGAAAGGTTATTTTGATATTTTGTATGCAATTAAATAACATTCTTACATTATCAAGTGTCTAAAAGAGTCCACATGCTTTTCCGGACCACTGTTTATCTACTGTTCTACTTCTATAAAGATCTATCTTCATATTTATATCTGCTTTTTTCAACTTGTTGACGTAAGATCATTTGTTTTTGTGCTCAAATAAAGTTTGCCATTTAACTTGGTTTGTCTGTTAAACTCTCCACTGTATGTACACTGTATAGCCCGCTGTATAAACGTCTGCGCTGATTTCTTTGCAAATGCATTGGGCCAAGCTTATCTAATTTCACAGCGAGAAGATTGTTTGGGACTGCTTTGTGTGTCATATTACAAACTGATCTCAAATCACCTTCCTCTTTGTAAGATAGCAATCAAACACTAATGTAGTGCTGCTGTATAATTTTCATACTGGACAATAAACACTTGTCTCATAACAATTGCGCTCTTTCAGACTTTATGATTGAAGTTTTAACCATTACATTTCTCTTATCTATGTTGCTTTCATATTTTGTTCATGAATTCAAATTTCTCGATCATTTCAGCACAAATGAATGTGTGTTTTAATGTAGAGCCTGTGTGCCATTGTTAGCTGGTTGTGGTTGTTATCTCTAAGAGTGAAGAGGATGTGGTTACTGGTTCCATAAAGCTGGATGCTAGAGATGTGTGTTAGACGGAGATCAGGTTGTGTGTGTGTGTTTGGACCGAAAGAAACTGTGGTTTTGGGTCAAAAGATGGATGGTTATTTATGTACGGTCGTAGATCATTCCAGAGAGGCCTGTTCACTCCCCCGGCCCCTTGTTACTGATAAAAACGAGTCTGTGCCATTTCAACGAGAGAGTTTTGTTTGAAAAGCACACTAATTGTAGCAAATCTGTATTTTTTTTACTTATTGGTTATTCATTAATACAACAACACTTGAAACAGCAATACTTTCAGTAAGGATCTCAGTAACACTAACATGGTAAGAACTGATATGTTTTACAGTTTTGTTGTATTGTTTTTATTCTACAGTGGAGCCAAAACATATTTGGACAATTGTAAATGTATCAATGTCATTATATATATTATATCTAACCAAATACGTTTCGGGGGCCCACTTGTGTATGGGAAAAAAAAATCTATATTTCTTACCAGTACAGTCCGCAGGAATATCAAACTGATTTGGAGGTGATTCTGGAATTTCTTGAGGAGCACTACAGACAGGAATCTCGAAGAAAAGCCCTATGGAACAGTAAGAAAAAAGCTTAAAAGCAGAGTTTACCCAAAAATGAAAATTCTGTCATCATTTACTCACCCTCATGTCATTCCAAGCCTGTATGCCTTTCTTTCCTCTGCGAAACACAAAAGATGATATTTTGAAGATTTTTTTCTTTTTTTCCCCATCCATGCAATGAAAGTCAACCCTTGTAAAAAAGCACTTAATTGTTCTGAATGTGTATGTAGTGTAGAATATATATATATATATAAAACATACTTGCAGACAATGTAATTTTAATTAAACAAATGGCCATTTAAGTGTACTTAACACACTGCTTCTTAACACATAACAACAATTTCTAATAACTGCTAATAGTCAAAGTTTTACTTTAAAGTACATTTTAAATCGTTTTATCATGCATGAAAGAAGTACATTTATTCTGATTCGTTGACCAACATACTACCATGTACTTGATCATTACAAATGTGTAATTACAAACATTTTGAATACATGACATTCAAGTTTCAATAGAAATTACATTAAAGTATATTTTAGTTTATCAATGTGTGTCATATAATATAATAATATAAATGTAATATAAAAACATTTTATTGCAGTTAACTTGCAATTAAGTGTGAAAACATTACATTCAGTTTGGACTTTATATATTAAGTATGTACGTTTATTCTTAAGTGCATTCTTATTGTTTAATGACAAAGTGTACTTCTTTTTCACAAGGTAATGGAGTAAAACAAACAAACATTGGACCCCACTGATTTGCATGGACAAAAAAAACACACATTAGTAATAAGGACGGCCTGTTTAGGGTTTATCACGACTAACTTTTTTTGTAATGCAATGGCAGTGAGGGATCTCTGTGCCATGTCAACTGATGAAGTTATGAACACGTTTGAAGAGAAGCTACCTGGTGAGGAGCAATTCAGCAATGTGTTAGAGCAAGACAAGTCCCAGCTGCAGTTTTCTGAGCAGGTGAACTATTCAGTTCAACATGTCTTGATGTTCTTGCACTCATTCTTTTCTATTTTAAAACCAAGAGCTTTTGTCAAATGAATAGGTCATGGGATCTCTGGCCAAAGCAAACGGATCCGACTCATATACAGACTGCGGGATAAATTGCAACGGCACCACCGTAGTCGATCAGTCTTCGGTCCTTCACAATGCACCCGACGGGCGAGTGTTAAATGCCCTAAACGGACCAGAGAGACCTTTAACTCCGAATACAACACCTGAAAAGTGTGCCGAATCATTGCCCAGCATTACACCTGCAGAGAAAGGTCAGTTCTGCTTTTGTGGTTTATTTAGATGCTATCTCAAAGGTGAGGAATAACCTAGGGGAACTGCAGCTCGGGAGCGGCTCGTCCTACCCATAACTGCCAAATAGAATCTCAGTTCTCTCTAATTTTCTCTGGTCTTGTGTACACCACTGATGCTTTAGAGATGCTTATCTTAATTACGCCTATCATAATACAAGCCTGTTTTATGGGAAATAGTTTCCATAGGCCTTTGCCCACACCTTGCACACACATAAACGCTGTTTGACCACAATTGTCTCTATGATTGCAGGGAAAAAGCTACGTCTTTTCCACTTCCTGTTCGAGATGCTAGAGGACCCAGGCATGGCCCACTGCGTGTCCTGGGTGCCGGCCTCAGCCGGCGTCTTTCGCTTTTCTGCAAGGCACAAGGAGCGTGTGGCAGAGCTGTGGGGCCAGAGGAAGGCGAACAGAATGCCCATGACCTACCAGAAAATGTCCCGTGCCCTACGCAATTACGCCCGCTCGGGGGAGATCATTAAAGTGAAAAAGAAATTGACTTACCAGTTCAGTGTTGCTACCCTCTCTACTTTACGGAATCAATATGGTATAAAGAAAGCATCGAAATGAGAGCTGAATGATTGTCTCCAGTGTGTTAATGTCATTATTTGTTACTCTCATGATATCTTAATTGCCTTGGTAACAGGAGAAGGGTAAAATTAGTTTCTCATTTTTTTCTTGCTCAATTATGTTTCATAAGAAGGTGATAAATATGGTGTTTTGTATAACAGACTCTTAAGCAAATTATTTACTTTTTGCTGTTCTTTGCGTATCTTGATGCATAAAGTATGTCTTTAAAAATGTCTTTTTTTTAATCATTTTCTTTTGATATTTTTCGATTTTTTAATCATCTTTTAAGCTGGCAGTTGAAAAGAACAAAACCAGATAAAACAGACTAAATGTCTGCTTCTTCCCACACTGCTCATTTGTTCCCAGTAGGTGGCAAAGCTGCTACACTGCTCTTATTTTGATTGTCACTCAGTGACTCACTACAGTTGTGCTTTTTTCCTTCTGTTTTTTGGACTTAATTATTCACAACTTAATTAATGGAAAAGAAAATACCATAAACAATCATCGATGCTATACATTACAAATCCGCAAAAATCATTGAAAAGCATCTTCTATATATTTTTTGTTCACTTCAGTGCTATTTTAGTATTATTTATATACTACTACTATTATTACAGTATTTTAGTTTAGATTTTAGCAATTTAGGTTGAACTTTTTTTCATTTTTAAGGTTTCCATTTAGCTTTAACTTATATTGTTCTTAGTACTTCAACTTATTTTATTACAATTAGTTGCCAAGGCAACATTTGTAATTGTATTTTTTATTTATTTTTTTTATATCTTGATGCATTAAAAAAATTACGTCTTTTATAAACTTGACTTTTATAAATAAAATTGTATTGGTGTACATTTGCATATATAGTCAGTCTTACTTCTTTTCTTTTTTTTTTGTAATTTAATTATGTGCTTTTGTCATTTTTATATTTCTATTTAGCTTTAATTTTATTATTTTTAGTTATTTGCCAAGGCAACATTTGTCATTTTCATTTGTTCTTGTTTTTAAAATTTACATGATGCATCTAATATTTGTATATTATTTCAGCTTTATTTCAATTAACGAAAATTATTTTGAATAGTTTTAGTTTTAGATTTACTTAACAACAAAGCCGGTTCAAATTCGGTGGGTCAAACCTGGGTCACATGAAAAAAAAATTATGAATGTTATGTTATTGCATAATACATTGAAATCTCAAAACAAATGAAATCTGCAAACAAATTATGCTTTTCTCAGAACAAACTTTTTCTTATCGATTTGTCCAATTACACTGTAAAAAAAATATTGTTGGTTTAACTTAAAAAAGTAAGTTAGTTATAAGTTATTTTGAGTTCTTTGAAATAAAAAATTTAATTTAAGTTAATACAATGAAGGAGATTGGTATAATAAAGAGAAACTCAAAATATTATGTTATCTGAACCACATTAATTAAGTTGATTTGACAAAAGATAAAAAGTCGTGGTTACAAATCATGAAAATATTTTTTTTTACAGCATAGGTAATTTTTTGTGAATGCATGAAGCCAAACAATAACTTATTGTCAATATTTTGAGCATAATCTAATAGTTTGACATTGTGAACTTATGAAATGCTAAATGTGCATGTGCTGTCTTTCTTTACAATAAATGGCATTCGGTTTGAGATTTCGTTGCATACTGCAATAAAGTTTCTAAATTTTTAAGCCTGGCCTAAGCATTCAAATGCTTTTTGGAGCCACTGTAAGCAGCTGTTGTGTTTTTTTCTTCAATGGCATCAGAGAAGTTGGACCCAGAGCTGTTGACAGCACCCTACTAAAAGACAGATTCTTGGTTTGGTCTCTGACTGACTGACCGGCCACAGGGTCCTCCTCACACATGGTAATTTGCCATTCAGAGATGGTGTTTCTCGCCCTTTATAGTCCCACAGTGTTTTGTTCAAAGGAAGAAGTGAAATCTATTTCTGTAGTGAGTATTCGTGCTTTACTGACTCACTATATCTAAAGCACTGCCTGCTCCACAGGGAGAAGCTCCATTCTATTGAACGTTCTGAATCTTAATGAGATGCTGAAATTCGGAGGCGATATCATTTCGTCTTTGTTTAGGGTCCTATGTGTGTGTGTGTGTGCGTGTGTGCATTTGTCAAGGCAGGTGCCACTGTGACTCTCTCGTCTGAGCTTTTTATGGTGACCGTGAGAGCTAAATCCCCATGGGCGACATGAACCTTTAACCAGCAGTCTGGTCCAAATGGTTTTGTGTGAACTTTGTGCCAGACCCACATGATACTTCCCCAGCACCCTGTCTTAAGAGCTGTACACAACAGGGTTATAAATGGGCCCCTCGTTGGAGGCTCTGCTACCAATAAGGGCCAAAAAAAATCATGCTCAAAATCAGTCAAGATGGTTTGTGATAGAAGAGTATGGCACAACATTCATAACCTCCTTATATCACACACAGCCAGGTCAGAAAGAGATTCCAATTTAATTTTGTTAATGTGACCACATACTTTTGGTGTGACATGCTTTTGTGAAAAATTCCCATTCTAAACATGGATTTCGTTGATGGCAAGTGTTTCTACAGATAGAATGACTGCTGACTAATTACCGTCAGAGTCGTTCAGAACAAGAACAGCCAAAGACTCCTGGCTTAATATGTAATATGCTACTGGCTCAGCAGAACCATCTTATATTACTTGCTGCCGTTCATGTGACCGTTTGAGAAGTTGACTTTTTTTTTTTCTCAATCTTTGCCATATTCATGTCTGCAGTTTAACTAGAAGTTCACAGACAACACAAGTTCCACGTTCTTGAAAATGTTTTGTGTTCATATAGGTTTAACATGCTTTTGAAAAATGTTTATATAATTAATAAATATCAGTTATGAAGAGTCACACCACATCTTACATTTTACAACCTGAAATATTAATTATTTGATATTTTAAGAGACTTGCTTGGCACACCGATTATGCCAAACTAACTATAAGGAATACGTTTCTTTTTAATAATTGAGTTTGTTTGATGTTTGTTATCAGGACATTTGTATCACTTTTTAACATTATGCACACCAAAAAATATCAGTATGAATTTTATGTTTTTCTGAATATGAAATTTAATGTATTTTCTGAAATTAATAGATTACAATTAGCATAATGTATTTGGTTTCAAGCAGATTGCTTTCAAATCTTTCTTTATTATTTGAGATACATTTCTGTAAATAATATATCAAATTAAATGTAACTGCTCACTAAGACTATTAAAGCTTTGGGGACTCACTGTGTAAATTGCTGTCACGTCTGCAAGAAGCAGGGCCTGATTTATAGTGAAAATTAAAGCGTTAACAGGATAATGAGAGTCTTGACAATGACAACAATCCCACCATCTTTCCATGCTTGATAAGTCAAAAGTCAGAGTTCAGGATGACCTTCTAATTATAGAGTTTAAAAGCATTGCTCAGGCCTCTTAGCAGAATTTATAGTCCTGGCTTGTTCATATCACCCTCATCCACATTACATCCACATCATCTCTGGCACTTGGCTGCAAGGTGAAGTGAATGTTTCCTATTTTTCTCACTAAGCCCTAAATATCACCCAAAGGCCTTCTAGGGAAAGGGTGGAGCCTAGACACTGGGAACCCCTGGATGACAGCATCACCTAATAATATCTATTTCATTCACCCTATAGTCAATGCCCTTGACATGGGCCTTGTGGCAGGGTCGTCTCTTCATTACAAACACATTGTTGACAGTATATTAATCTAGATGTTTTTTATGTTTAAAAAGTAAAAAAACAAAACAATAAATAATATTATATTTTACTATTATTATTGTATAATTTATTATATAATATTTTTTTAATTATTAAAAAATATATATTTATTCAATGTTATTTATTATACATCATATTATATTATTATTATTATTATAAATTAAAAAATAAATAAATGGAAAATGTGACTATATTTTCTATATTTTTATTTTATTACATTTTATTATATTGTATATTATTTTATATTTCATATAATTTAAAAATGTATAAATTGTAAATTTGACATTTTATTTTATTACATTTTATTAAATATTATTTATTATATATCTTATTATTACATTATTATAAATTATGAAATATATCGTTCTATACATTACAATGATGCCAATTATAAAATTATACACTCATTATCATTTTGATTTAAGTGTCAGGCATTCTGTATATAAATAAGTTATGTCTCTTTGTGACATATTCAAAGCAATGCCAACAGAAATACCGTCTTTTTTTCTGCAATGCAACGTTATCCAAAAGCCCCTCTCGCTGTCTGGCTCCAGCTGGTGAGGAGACAGGGCACAGCGAGCCACATCTAATCCCCAGGACTTTAGGAGAAAAGGGGAGGGAGGTGTTAGGGATCTTTTTGGGCTCCATTATCAAAGAGAGAGAGGAGTGGCTAGGATGAGCGCTATATAAACCCCATTTATTCATCACCCCCAGATCTGTTACTTTCTCCTTCACGTTCCTGCGTTGCCCTCATCCTCATTGGCTTCCACAGTCTCTGGTGCAGCTTTCCTCACCTCTGTTTCTCCATCATTACACCCCCTGGCTAAAGGACACCCCCTGCCACAAATACTGGGCAGCCCAGACTCACCCCTGAACCCCTCCAACTGGTGCCCGGTCCACCGGAGAACGGCTCAACATGCCTGAGCCCACAAAGAAAGGTGAGAACGAATTCTGTCCGTCATCACGCCACAGATCTTGTAGTCTGATGGGAAAACTGGAGCAAAAGGTAGAGAAATGTTTTAGGATGGCAAGACATTATTATAATTATTCTACCAAATCAAGACATACAACAACATTATTGAGTGATATCACCTCAACCTTACTAACAAACATGCTGATAACAAATTAGCCGCGCAGTGTTTTGCTGATTTGCTTCACCAGTTTTGATTCTAATCTAAAGTTTATGAGCCAAATAGGCTTGAACTAGGCAATAGGCAAACTCACCTTGGTTAGTTTGCCCAACTGCATTTGACACACATACATCATATACAAAGTTGAGATGGTAAAGAATGCAGATAATTGTGTATTATCAGCTGTGTGAGATGAAACACTGTACAGAATATAACGTACTACAAAATATAGAGTATAATGTATAGGTCAAGGTGGTTGGTTAGAAGTAAGTTCTGCTTTGCTGCATCCCTGCAGTCATGAGAATGACCCAAGCAGACATAAAAAGCTCAGGGATGATCAGGAATTCTGGGAGCGACTGTGAGATTCACATTGTGCTGGATGATGAGGTGATCCAAACACCTTTAGACAAAGCAACTATTGTCATGACTGTTGCTATGATGGATGGCACATAGTCAAGGCGATTAGGAGAGCACAGTCAGCTGAGCTGCACAGGATTCTGGGTATGGAATGGTGGTGACTTACCCGGCGCTGGGTTACAAGTCCTAGAGCCCAGCTTTACTGCAGTGCCAGAGGCATCGCTGATGGATGATGCAATGCCGATGGCCCAGTGGGGATGCTACGCCTCCAGATGGACAAATATTTCAGGGGTGATGATATAGAGATCAGCTTCCACTGCCTAATGGATGGATGGAGAAATATGAGGATGCAGCATTGTGTGTTGTTGTCCTTTGAGTTTCATTGCATTATTATTATTATCATGGAAAATTATTATTATGCCAGACAGATTTCGACATTTGGAACTGCGTCCCCATGAGCACAACAGCTCTTATGCGATGAGATTTCATCATTCTTGACAAGCACCGGTGACATTTAAATTTTATTTTTGGTCATTCTTTAGCTTATTTCTGAGGATGACTCATATTTTAATATCTGCCGTCCAACAACGGACAATGGGGATTATGAAGCAGAATGAGGGCGATCTTGGAGAGTGATGTTACGGCTGCTATTTTGATGATGCTCATAAACATGGTCATAAACAGGGAGGTGGCACGATTCATTTCTGTAAATGGTTTGGAGACGTGCCCGTCGCCCATCGCAAATGCCATCCAGTTGATTGTGCAGATTTTTAAGGTCTTGAATGAAAATATTTTGGATAGGATGCACATGGTGACTAAAACCATCTGTCCATCAAGGCAAAAGGCCTAAAATAATTTTCTTAATCAGTATTTTTGTCTTGTTTTCCAGTGAAAACATCTAAATATTCTGAAAGGGGTTTTGTTTTGGAATGACATAAGGTTGATTAAATGATGACTGAAATTTAATTTTGGTGAATTATCCCTTTAAAACAAGATAAATAAAATTGGATAAGAATGTATCTCCAATTAATTTAATGTATTTAAAAAAAAAAAAGTACCTTGATTTTAGCATTAACATAATAAAATTTACAAAGATTAATGTTTAAAACAAGAAATAAAAACAAACCTTTTTTACTATTACCATTTAGCTTCTCAAGTAAATGTATCTTGTTTTAAGGATGTTTCAATATTTTTACCGGAAAACAAGACACGATATTGTGATTAAGAAAATGCTTTTTGCAGTACAAGTAGTTCCTTTCTCAAGTAACAAACAATGAGACTTTGAATTGGTTACTGTGAAAGATGAAAACAAAGTAGTTGATGTGCCAACTATAATATTTAAAGTACAATGGATTTCATGTAGATGCCTTTCACAAATAACCTCAAGAGAGAGTGAGTATTAGACATTGTGACCATGTCTGTTTGAAAAAGAAAATGATTGTTCTCATAAATTTGAGGGAACAGCTGATGGGGGGCGGTTGGGGTTGCCGTGGAGCATTGACTCCAGGCTTTAAAAGGCTGGATGAGGGATGAACAGGACTGGACCCCCGGGGAACTGGATTCCAGACCCCTGGAATAGTTCAGAATGAGCAGACTTTTAATCCCCATTGCTCTCTCTCTTCTCTCTGTTAGTCCTATCTTTCATCCAGTGACTTTATGTCTCTATCATGCTGAGAATCCTGAGCTCTTGTTTGTTTGAACTTTGATCTCTGTGATAAACAGTATCAAAGGATGGAGGTTGTGACCTACCTCTACATATGACAGCATCCCAAATAGCATCCCACAGGAAAACAACAATGGAAGGAAACAAAAAACCTTAGTAGCCTGTATCAGTGAAAGTTTATCTCTGGAGGCGTATCAGGGTAATATCTGCCCTTTGACTAATGACTTAAAGATAGTCAAAGGTGAAATAATCCCCATGTCAAACCCACCCTACATTAGGGTGGCGTTTATCCAGGGTCCAAAATTAACCTTTTCTCCGGCTAATGGTGGGTGAATGGAGAAACGGGGAAACAGATCAGGTCATTGTGTCACTCGCAACATCATAGATGACCTGGTCTCTATCTCTCTGTGAACTTGCGCTGAAGAGACCATGTTTTATTTTTTGTTTTATTTCTAGAGTTTTTATGTGAGAAATATTCCACTTTTAAATATATGAGTAATCTTCCCATGAAGTCCTGGGAAAATAACATTTTAGGTATCCTATAAAAACATTTTTTTCAGATGTTTTACTTGTAGATGGTCTGTATGCCATTAGTTTTGAATTATGCACGTCAATCACTTTAACTATTGTGCATTATGTAACAGTTCCTTATAAAGTTACCAGCCAATTGGCAACTTTTACTTGAGCGAGTGTTAATTTTGGATCCTGCATGCCTCACTTTCACTTTTTTCTCATTCAAAGAAGTCGAAGTGTCATTCCTTCATGTCAGATCTCACTCATAAATCAACACCAAGAGAAACAACACATTCAAGCTGTCATCTGCTCTCTGATGTCTATCATTATCTGTGCAAGCAAAGTTAGCACGACTCCCACGTGCAATTGTACTTTGTTACTGTAGAACTACAACAATTAAAAAAAGACTGATTCTCAAACTAAAAGCTGCATCTATGCCCTCTTAACCTTTTGATTATGGAAGATTTTCAGTCTGTGTTATTTGTGACAATCAAAAGTTAGCCACAGTGCATTCGCTTATCAATTAAAAAGCATGTAACTGAAAATGTTCTTTAATAAATGAGGTCTAAATTCTATGTATATTGAACTGGAGGACTAGTAACAAGTGTTTGTGTGTGGGGGGGTCAACATGAGGTTGTCTGTCCTCACGACAGCAGTAGGGACAGCTGAACATACCTGCATACTGTTGTGCTGCACTGCGATGGTAAAACAATACCTTTCAGAATTGTTGTTATTGCTGGATGAGCCAGGGGGGATCTCGAAACGGGCAGAATGCCACACAAGCTAGCTTAACTCTTTTATGGGTGGAAGGACCCACGTCATTGCCAAATCTGAGCTAAGGTGTCCAAAAGACGTGACCTGTAAGATGGCATCATGCACAAGATAACAAAAGAGAGAGACATAAAATAAGATTAGATATCTCAAAAGACTAACTAACATGCAAAAACATCTTGATTTAATATTATTACATTTATATAGCCTAGTGCTTTTCTTACAATAAGCACAAGACAAAAAAAGAGGGAGATAAAATAAGATTAGGTGTCTCAAAAGAGTTATTCACATGCAAAAAAAATAAAATCTCAATGTAAAATATTAATAATTATAATCTGTAAATAGATAAAATAAGGATTAGGTGTCTCAAAAGACATGCAAAAAACCATTGTCACAACATACTGATAATGATTATTAATTACATACTGTTTAGTGGGGAGATCATTACAATAATCATGATTGCTATTACTATTATTATTATTATCTTTTTAGTGATCAAATCCCTACTCTCAGATGTTAGTTAGACCATCTAAATGTCTCTTTACATTTCTTATGGTCCCATATAATTGTGTCCCAAGTCTCATGAATTCAAGCGAACTTTATGCATTTTGACGAGTCTTTTGAGAAGTTTTTAGCTACACCATATGATGACGACTGAGGAGACAATGCAATATAGGACATGATGTCCTACAGTACAGTGTGCACAAAATGTGACAATGAACTTAAGATAATACCCAGTGAAGGAGAGATGGACTGACAGAGACTGCAAACCATTTGACAGAAACGAGGGAGCTGAAAGCTGAGAGATGTCAAAAATGTCAATAGGCTAAACGCACAGGTGTTCACATTGGCTCCTGACAGCAGGGGGCAGGAATGGAGCGGTCGTTCTTCGAGTGCTTCACAGAGATCCTTTTGTGCCATGATCAGACTAGGCTGGCATCCTCACAGAATTCACAGCAGCCCATGCCAAGGCAACAGGAGCGGGTCTGAGACAAAGCTGCTGACATTTACATCACGTAATAACCCAGAGGAAGGTTTTGTTGCTCTTTAAGAGATCAGGAGACCTAGTGGAGTTCACGATGGTCCAAGTTCAACTTGGTCTCAAATGTTCTTCCTAAACATCACTGGAAGTTTGAGATCTCTGACTTTGAGTGCAGATTTCTGAGAACTTAAAAAATTTGTGACATAGTTCAGATCTCCTTTGAAACTCTAAAGGAGACACGTGTAAGATTAGGTGTTTTTGTAGTGTAAATCTGAGAAGCAGGATATTCCAAAAGTCTCCATTTAGGCTAGTCTCCATTTACTCTCATTGCTCTCAAGCAATGAAATGTTAAAGAGATCTCATTTGTGAATTTGCATTCCTATAGTACTTCATCTTCAGGTTTCTATCCAGCAACTCAAAATGATTGCTCAAAATCCCATCACATGACCTCATGTTTGTCTTTTTATGCGCATAAATTTAGCATCACAGCTTTCTAAGTACATTCAAAGATGGGATTAGATCATTTGCAGCTTTGTCTGCTTTAAAAAGAGTCAGGTGCCCATCACGTGTCCATGCTATGGTAATCTATAAATAAAACAGCTGGTTTATTTTAGAACTATCATGCCAAGGGATGTATGCGCTCATTGATCTTGTTAGGCTTTTATTTAACTCCTCTAATCACATTAGGGTCTGTAAGAACACTTTCATCATGCTCTGCTGGGTTTACTGTAACTCTGTGTCAACATGTGCTTCTTTAAACTGTTTGCTATAAGTCTAGCCATATGCACTGCAACTAACACAATACTGCACACTGACACCCAGTTAAAACCTGAATGCTTTAAAGACAAACAAAGCTCATATATTTCTGCACAAATAAGTACAGTAGCCCAAAAAGTATACAGACCGTAAAATGTCATTATATTTGATAACAAAATATTGTGGCTTTTATTTTAAAGACAGCACAAGCACATTTGTTTGCAAATGACACTTAGGTTTTTTTATTTTTTTTTATGGAAAGATGTTCAGACATCAAGTGTCAAATAATAATAATAATTGGGGGCCACAGTAGCCTACCATCCAATATCGTAGAAACATTTAAAGCTCAGCCTGCCTAAAATAAAGTAAACTTCATGGAGCTGTTTTTCTTTTCTTTTTCCCTGACAGATGATGGCCAACCTGAAGGTGAGTGGTGAATTTCTTCAGAAAACCTTGTTTGCCTCACCCTGGATAGGTTTTTATGAGTGAAAGGATAAACGAGATTCAATAGTTGGGAGGGAAACAAAACTTTAAACAGTCTGACTAGAAATCATTGGCTACTGAGAAAACAGAAAGAACACATTTTATTCTCTAGCTAAGCTATAGGTAGCTAATATTAGCTTCAGTGTAACAGTTCTCTATCATCCAGCTCGATGTATTTTTTGGTTTAAATGGGGGCTGCTAGACTTAAAAATATCAAAACATTCATTCTTATCATATAATCAATACTTTAGTAATCCAAGAGCATTACTGGTCTGGTTGTTTTGAGTCACAAGATAGCGCCAATTTGCTGTTCTCTAACGGTGTATTAGAAACGAGTGGCAAAGTGGAGAGATACACGTGAAAGTATCAGCGTGACAGTAAGGTGCGGTAACATTGAAGACTTTCGGTGATTTTTCGCGGTCATAAAAGGTAAATAGTTTATTATCAATATTGTAGCAATGTAAGAGCTCAAACAGATGTTACTTACAAATCAAGCAGCTTTCAGTTGTTCACTGCGTCGATCGATAATTTGAGAAATTCACGACCGCGTGGATTCCTATCGAAATGACTGGATTTCGCCCGCGAAAAATTGCCGGAAAACGATAAACGTGACCGCACCTTTGCCATATAATTAATAATTAAATAATCGTGACATTTTACAAAAAAAAAAACATACAGTATCGGTCAAAATTTTAGAAACATTCATGTTTTTAAAGAAGTCTCTTATGCTCATCAAGCATGCATTTATTTGATCAAAAATACCGAAAAAATAACAGTAACTTAGCCTAATATGCTGATTTGCTACTCAGTTATTATCAATGTTAGAAACCGTTGTTAATATTTTTTTTGGAACCTGACATACTTTTTTCAGGATTCATTGTTGAATAAAAAGACAGCATTTGTTACAAAACATTTATATTTGAAATAAATTCTGTTCTTTTTAAACTTTTAATTCATCAATCCTGAAAAAAGTGCCCCAGGTTCCAAAAAAAAAAAGAATACTAAGTAGCACAACTGTTTCCATCATTGACAATAACTGAGAATCAACTCATCATCTTAGAATGATTCAGAAGGATCATGTGACACTGAAGAATGGAGTAACGATACTGAAAATTCAGCTTTGCTATAACAGAAATAAATGATATTTTAAAGTAGGCTATATTAAAATAGAAAACCATTCTTTCAATTGTAATAATATTTCAAAATATTACTGTTTTTTTCTGTATTTTTGATCATTTAATGCAGGCTTGATGAGCATAAAGAGACAAAAAAAAACAAAAAAACATTGAAGTATTCTAGGGAGTCACATAGGCAACCTAATAAAGTGAATAAATAGGCTAATTATAATCTACAGTAGGCTACATTCTTGATACAAATACACCACCGGTTGATTCCAGTGGAGTTCTGTGAGTGTCTAAGGCTTTAAGTACTTTGATGTGGACCTGTTTCGTATGACATAAGTTGGGCATTTCTGCAGAAAAGTACACATTCAATAAGGTCATAAGCGCACAGCACTGGTATAGTCTAAATGTGCAAACATGGTGGTCACAGCAGTGCAAATGGGAAGTATTCGACAGATGAGTCAATGCTATGCCTTGATCAGTTATCAATCAAGTGGTCTGAATCCCTGTATTCTGTCCAGATGATCATGGGTTGTTGATTCAGATGACATTTCTGGCCCATGTTTATACCAGAGTATACTGAGACATAGCCTACATCCCCTTTAAAAAAAGAAAAGAAAAAAGAATAATCATTGTAAAATTAAGTCCATTTCATGCTTCAGAGATCATTTCATTTTCTTTTACTCTCCAAAACAGGAATGTTTTGGGGAATTCTCCATTTTCCTCTGTCCTGACAGTGGACTTCCTGAAAGACAAGCAGAAGTTTTTTGCTTGTATTTTATAATTGAGGGAGGTCCACTGTGTGTTTTTGTGTATGTAATGACATTTTTATCTGTATAGGCTATACATGTAAGTGTCTGTGAGTGAGTGTTGTATCGTCTCCTGTCCTTCAGCATATGTATGTGTCTGTTTGTGTTGCTGACGCTTCATGCTTTGAAAGAGGCACTTGCATTCCTCCGCTATGTCTGTCACATACTCAGAGAATGTTGCCCCAGTCTCTGGTGACGCCCCATCTGAGAACTCGGTTGAGATCACACCAAAAGGTAGGTGTTCAACCAAATCCCCCCCTTTGCTTTCTTTCGCTTCTCAGTTTCACCCACGGCACTCTTACCTCACGTGTGTGAGAGTGTTTGTGTTTGCGGCACTGTGATTTCCACCAAATTATCACTTTGTGACCACAACAGTTCAGGTAAATCATCTCACATACGGTACAAACTACGGTAAACACACACACCTCATGGCCCAAAAGGTTCGAGCGAACACTACGGTGGTCCACACACCTTAACCCACACCTGCGTCAGTACTAATGCCTGTTCTGGTTTATGGATGACAGGATTTTCTTGAGTAAATGCACATCTGTATATGGAGAAGTTTGATTTGAAGGTATAGTATATGAAAAGAAGCAAATGACAGCCACAGAAAGATGATTGATCTGTGTAGGCATCAACTGTTTATTGTGCTTTCAAAATAAAGCTGACTGCATTAGAAATGCTAAATTCACGTAATGGCTGTAGTTGGTGTGTAGAAATATATGGATATTAAAAAAAAATATATATAATTTGTATAGTAATATTTAGGCCTATATATTATATTACTAAATTATATATTTTAAATAAATATATACTAAAACATCTGCAAACCTTTTGTGTATGAGAATAACAAATAGAATTTTGAATTGTTTTTAATCTTGCACAAGTGTACAGATGCCTGCAGAGTTGGATGTACTTTGCTTCTTTTTGGGATTTACAGTTTCATAGATGTACAGTGACTAGATCTGACTAAATTCAAACGGACCTGAATAAAATCCTTAAAGATATTATTAGCATAACATTTCATATACATAAAAATGCATATTAAAACACATATTTGACTTATTTTTGCACTTAATTGACTAGTTTAGTTGCTCTACATCTATATGAGAGTGTGCATGTGTAATCAGCTGGGCTGAAGTTGGCTTCCTGAAGTCTTGCTGCTCTAGCCTGGCTGTGTTTGCTGTACAGAGGCTAAAGTGGCAACCAAAGACACAGAGGTCATAGTGACTGTCACAGAACCAGAGGCAGCCGTACCCATACCTGCTGCTGAGGCTCCACAGCCACAACCCATTATAATTGTGGTGACTGAAATAGAGCCAGTAGAGGGTGAGGTCACAGACACAAGGCCAATAGTGACAGAGCCTGTAGAGAATGGGCACAATGAGCCAGAGCCAACACGGGCTGAGAAGCTTGTCGAGGTGACTGAGGTAAAAGAAGAGGAGCCCAGCACCTCAAAAGTTCCTGGTGAGTATTACTAAGAGTAAAACTCCAATAACAAGTTGTCAGTGTTGGGGAAGCTACCTTTAGACTGTAGTTTGCAAAGCTACAAGGTACATAAAAACAATGAGGATTGCAATTGGGCAACAACATTTAACTTGCTTGAAAACATAGCGGTTTTTCAATGTTTTTAAAAACTGACCATTATTGTAGTGAATTCTCTGTTCACATTCAGCCATGATTGAGATAAGATGGATGATGTTCATCTGGTCATGTGACTTTTAAATAATTAAGACAACCCACTCCTTATAGAAGAAAATTGCTTTTTTTTTTTTTAAGTCTTCATTCTTGTGTAAAACACTTAAATTTTTCTCATTTGAACAATTTTTTTAACAAATATATTTACTGTACAAACACTGTTTTTTTTAACATCTTAATTTTTTGCAATGTATTGTATATATATAATTTTTATATATATGTTTTTGAAAGAAATCTCTTATGCTCACCACGGCTGCATTTATTTGGAAATTTTTTTAATTTTTTTTCTTTCTTCTATTTGCACTACATCAATTCTTGCTGGAAATTTTTTTTTTTAAGCTATACTGTTACAATGCTAAACATCTGTAGTGAGTAAGATTATAGTTACCGTCTCCCCAACACTGCAAGTTTAATACGATCCAGGTCAAGTACATGTGGGAAGCAAAGTTGATTTCAAGCAAAACTTTCATAATCACTGATAGCAATACAAGCATTAAACTTTACGTAACCATTAGTATTTTCCATCATATTTTGTTTTGTTGATATATATTAGTCTAAATAGGCTAAGTCTAAATATGTATGATTTGTTTTAGTTTCCTGTCTAATAACATCAGGCAAAGGGACTGCCAATGAAAATTAGCCTTTGGCTAACTTGGGTACATTTTCATCTTTTTAGATGTTGAATAATTTGCATTGTCCGTTTCATAATAAATTAATAAATCTTTAAAATCTGATATAGACAGATCTGTAATAATGTTATAATGGCACCACATGTTTTGACCCAGGTGTTCCTAGAGTATACCAGATCTCTCACTAGCATGCAAAGACTCAAAGTTTTCTCTCACTTTAACCTGTACAGGAAAGTCCTTCACATCAAATAATTTTCAAAGATCCTTTTTCTTTTCTTAAAATTTTAGGTTGCAAATGTTACATTTAATTCCCCTTTCTGTAGTCCTTTAAGCTCTGTACTGACAGTGCCTGTAAGATATGTGACCTTTAGCGTGCATGTGTGTGATGTAAATCCCAGAGCAAGTCCAAAAGAGTAAGAAAAGTCCAGACTAAGACATTGTAATCCAGTTTATAAGTAGTCTAAATGTATTTGTGTGTCCTCTAACATTTGAATTTATACTGATCAGCACCTTCACTGAAGAAGTCTGCTAAGACAATAGTTACCCCATTAAAAGGTATGCCAATGGAAGACACAGAGAAGTATATCAGTCAATGTGCATTTTGTGTGGAGATGTGTGTATGAGCATCACTGTGTTTTCTCTGAAGCTTTAATTATGTGGCTTTTTCAAGTATTTAAGTACAGACAAGTTGCTGAAGATTAAATCTGTTCCTGCTGCAACAAAATGAATCTTCTGCAACAGTTTCTTTGTGTATTGCAAAATAATGATCATGGGTTTCACCGAAGCCAAAATATAACCACACTTCCTTCCATCCACATGTGTTGCCATAGCCTGCATGGCATACATATTGCTTCTGTCTTTTATCGCACTTCATCCTCACACACGTATACACAACTGCAACATAGTCACATGCCATTCATCTCATTCTTGTCAAAAACACATGTAAACATTGCCAGCATTCCATCTTTTATTTGTAAGCGGGTTCATGGTGAATTTAAAGTTCATGTTTGACTGTGCAAATGCATGCTGTGTTTGGTCTACGGCTGGAAATGGAGTTCAGTGATAGGTGGGTGTATGTGTCAATCACACCTTTATTTCAGATAAAGATGATGATGTCACCGCCAGCACCCCATCACCTCCACCTCCAGCAGGTTGGTAGCCATGATGACCCATCTTCATCAAATCACTGTTGTTCTTTACTAATGTTGTTGCTATGAACATGTCAGTGATAAAGCTTAAGGTTGCGCTAAATAGATTTAGCAAAGGAAACGCATGTATGCAAAAACAGATGCACTTAATGTTTGTGATTTTTGCCCAGCTCCTATACAAGCATTTAGACCCTTTATATAAAATATAATCATATATCTATATAAAGGAAGAGTTGACATCTGATCATGTCTGATTTCTGACATAATACTATGTTTGTGCAAACATAAAGTTTTTGCATATAATACAATATTTTAATGATGTTTTAAATGTATAGTAAAGCAAAGAAAAAAATTGATAATAAAAAAAAGCTAAATCTGTCAAAGTATGCAACATTGTATTAAATTGTCTCTATTTTAGGCCGATAAACAACCCTTACCTTGGTGAAACAGATACTCATAATGAATAATATTTTGTTTTCTTTCACAGAGAATGGCAGCACACCCAAGAAACTTTCTATTGACCTTCCTAGTAAGAGTCTTTTATTAATTAATGCCCTCATTACTCTTGATCCAGGGGTTTATTTTTAGATTATATGTGAATCTATTCATTTGAGCAAACAGGTTCAGGATTAATGAGGTTACTTATAGCAGAGAGAGATCATTGTCCTGTGAATTTACATTTACTTCCAGTGCACCATTGCAACATAAGTGGATTTTATGTCACCATAAAACATATTTCTTACACCATAATGCATTACTAAAATATAATATTTTTCATTTTATAATAAAATTAAAGATATAACTGTAATTGCAAATTAAAAACTAATAGTTGTATGTAAATATACAAATATTTTTTATTGCAGTCAAGCACAATGATTCCTGAAAAGACATTTGAACATGTACGGAATGGCGCATGACATTAACAATCTGTTCCTGCTTTCAGTTCATGTTTTATATGTGCAATTGTGTGTTACAGTGTGTTGGCCGCAATGGACTTTACAGTACTATTTCTTATAATATGCTGTAAATTTCTCTCTGTCTCTGTTTAGATGATAGCCACCCTGAGTCAACCAGGGGGAGAAAAGACTCAGGTAATTCTATAACTACAGTAGACGCTTTAACGGATCCCTAGAAACCGGAAACAAAGGCCGAAATAGGTCTAGTCAAAGCATCATAATACGCTTTCACTGCCTCATTTTCCCACAGTGGACAGCCAAATGGGACCGGTAAAGTTCTTTTTAAACTAATGTAAAAAGCGCTGTAATAATCCCAAACCCCATCTTGAAAGAAACTGGAGGGGTTTTGGAGATCATCTGCTTTTTCATACTCCATTAGAAAATCAATGGCACAGTTCGTTTTTTATTTATACTATATTTAATTTCATTGACTAAAAAAAAAATCTGTGAAATCTCATTGAGCAATCAGAATATTTTCCGCAATGATTTTGCAATGCAATGTATATTTACATTTGTTAACTGATTCTCTCTTTTCCCTCTTAAAGGTCATTGTTCAGTGTCTTTATGCTTTCCATGTTGCTTTGCGGCAGCAATGTGTGATGACGATGTGTCACTGTGTGTTTGTTGGGTATTATGTGTGTCAGTTCAGGCAAATGGACGATTGCAAGATATATATGGATTTAAAACACTTTATAATAACTTTCATTAAGTCATTTAAAAATATGAATATATTTGAATAGAAATATAGATGGGAATTAATATTAAAGGTATAGCGGAGGATCTTTCCAAATTTTAGATAAGACCCGCCCTCTCCACTTTTTGAAAAGTTTGATTGATTCACCAGAATGATTGACAATTAGGAGGACCAATAGTATAGGTTACCCAACAGGAAGTAAAACATCCTCCGCTATACCTTTAATATTTCAATTTGCACTACTTAATTATCTAAAAAGTTTTACTTATAATATGAAAGTTATTATAAAGCTACCAAAAATGTATAAGTGGGATAAGTGTGTTCTTTCTCCTAAATGATCAGTGTGGTCTCTGGGGGATGGACAGCCTCCTGAGGACATTGACAAACAGATTGATACTCCACCGCTCTCGACTCTGTTGATTGAAAAGCCCCAGGGTGGCTCCATCAATGTAGGTCAGTAAATGCAGCTTTGTAACGGTTCCCGTTCATTCTTAAAGTGCCCCATTATGCTTTTTTTTCAGAAATTACCTTTCATGTAGTGTGTTGCATAGATGTTTGTGAATGTTGAAGGTCTGCAAAGTTTCAAAGATCAAAGTTCAACGTCTTACGGAAAATGTAGTTATTTTCTCCCAGGAGAAAGAACCGATTCTGTCGTCAGTAATTCCATTTTTACTTCCAACACAGGGGTTGTAACAAATTTGCATAATGCCTGCCTCAAACACTAGCTGAGGCCTGGAAGAGTTTTGTGTTTTCAACATGTCGAGAAGATGCTGTTTTCTTGGCTGCGAAAGCAAATCCACATTGCATGCACTTACAAAGCAAATCAGAGCAAAGCAGGCTCTCGGAAAGGAAGGGTTTAGAGAGACTGTGTCATCGAACGAACCGTTTTCAGACTCTTTTAGAAATGAGGTGATGTGCAATGTATATTATAGGTGTTTTTTGACCTTGGATGCATGTAAACCTATTGTAGGAGACCTCCAAAACTAAATTAGGAACTTTTAGAATAGCACAATAGAGGCACTTTAAGCTCTTATGCACATCTTTAGGATCTCGCAATGTTTATTCAACAAACACAACTGCAGTATGTTTTAATTTGTTGTTTGAAAGGTGGAGACATCACCTTCGTTGCTAAAGTGGAGGCCAAAGACTTGCTTCGTAAACCAACCATTAAGTGGTTCAAGGGAAAGTGGATGGATCTGGCTAGCAAGACTGGGAAGCACCTTCAGCTTAAAGAATCTTTTGATCGCTTTTCCAAGGTGATCCCGCTCAACCAACGTATTGTAAAGAAGCATTTGCATAATGTTCCTGTTCTTTAAGCAATATTTGGCATTGTTTTTCGCTGTAGATTCACACCTTTGAGATGCACATCATCAAGGCGAAGGAGAACTATGCAGGGAATTACAGATGTGAGGTCACCTACAAAGACAAATTTGATAGCTGCTGTTTTGACTTGGAGGTCAAAGGTTTGTTTTCTGATTTTTCTGAACACAACAAACACTTGCACTACCAAGTTTGGGTCATTACGATTTTTTTATGTTTTTCTGGAAGAAAATGGTCCAAAGCACGTCAAAATGGTCCAAAAGTCACAGTAGAGATATTTGTAATGTTAAAAAAAGATTTCTATTTCAAATAAATGATGTTCTTTTGAACTTTCTATTCATCGAAGAATCCTGAAAATGATGTATCAATGATTTCACACACAAAAAATTGTCAGCAACAACTATTTTCAACATTGATAAACATAAGAAATGTTTCTTGAGCAGCAAATCAGCATATTAGAATTATTTCTGAAGGGTCATGTGACACTAAAGACTGGACTAATGATGCTGAAAATTCAGCTTTGCCATCACAGGAATTTATTTAAATTAAAACAGTTATTTTAAATTGTTATAATATTTCACAATATTACTGTTTTTACTAATCAAATAAATGCAGCCTTGGTGGGCATTAGAGACGTCTTTCAAAAACATTAAAAAAATCGTACAGACCTCAAACTTTTATTTGATCCCTTTATCGTATTTCATCCATTTTGTATTTTTTTCTTCTTCTCAGAAATCCCTGAGGGATCTCAGAGCATTGATATTCGCTCAGCTTTCAAAAGAAGGTAAAGGGGGACCATCCTCCCCCAAAATCATTTTTAAAGAGAAATATATAGAAATGTTCAGCAAAATGGCTGAAATGTTTTTAAAAAGTGTGGTTTAGTAAGTACTGTAATTAATCATTATAAAATATAAAATAACGATAATGTTACTTTATGTCAGTATAACACATCTAAATTCTTGGTAGTGAATATATGAAGGTAGTGATATATCAAATAAAATTATATTTAAATTATTTACAATATATATATACAGTATATATAAATGATATGTTACAATAGGCTATCCTACTTGACTTTCAAAAACATATTCTTTTCCAACATAAATGATGCATTACAGTGACATCTTCTCTGTGAATGTTTAATCAATTAAAACAGGACTTCTGTTCCAGTAATCCTCAACAAACCGATGTATAAACATGGTTTGATGACGGGCTGGGTTACCAGAAAGTTCTCAGTTAACCATTTTTTCAAATATATTTACCACCAAATCAACCCGTCGACCAAACCAACCAAACCAATGTGTTGAACTTGTCCAACGCTTGCACTGGGAACTTCCACCCCAACAATGTGTCAGAAAGCAACGCAAACTATCCAAGCTCATACTGTTCTCCCAAAGTAATATTGGGAGAATTTGTCATGAGAACACCCTTGGTAGTTTGTGCACAAATCAGTTCGCCGAACGCCAGTGCTTTGGTACTCGGCCGCCAAGCGAAAGGTTATTGTGTGCACCTCAATCCTGCATTCGTTTGGATGCAGAGATTGCAGGCTCTTGCGTTGTTCTTTTAGCATTGTTTATTTTTGATGTTTGTGACTTTTCTGATTCAATTTCCATTAATCTCTTGTGAACAACAGCAGTGAAGGCCAGGACGATGCAGGCGAGCTTGACTTTAGTGGGCTTCTCAAACATAGGTGAGAACTCCAGTCTGGCCCCCACAGGGGACCAATTCTTTCTTTCTTTCTTTCTTTCTTTTTTTCTTCGAATTTTTTTCCTGATGCCCTGACATGGGTGACTTTTTCTTCAATCCTTCTTTTACACTGTTGTTAAAATCCAACAATATATTTTTACACTCCTAAAAAGATTTCTTCATGTCATTCACTGTGACAAAGCAACCACTCTGCCCTTAACCATCCTGTAATGTGGAAAACATTTATGTGCCATTTATATGTTATTATTAATACACATTTTGGCATATAATTAGGTGCAAGTGTATTTTGTAGCCAACATAAAGGAAATACTGGAATCAGACAAAATATCATCAATCACACAAACTTATTTTTGGAGTTTTGCCTCTTTTTTTTTGTGAGGTTTTGCTTTAGTATTTTGTTGTTAGCTAAATAGCAGAAGTTAAACTCCTGCATAATAGAGAAAAAAGTTTGAAAATTATCTTGGCTTGTCTTTTTTTCTTCCTCACGCATTCAGACACGGCAGGTTAGTATCGTATAATTAAACGATTAGACGTTATCACTGGTAAGTATTATAATCCTTTAGCTTCCCAAGCATGACCTGAACAGGAAATGTATAAGCAAGAGTGTTGGCCTACTGTAGTCTGGTAACACTTTATTTAAAGACAGCATTCATTAAAGATTCAGCAACACTCAGCAATGATGGAAACAAACCTTTAGTATTCAGAACCTGACGAAAAGGGCACGTTTTCCACTCATTTACGAGTTGTTGGTGGAACACTTCAACATGAAGCTGTGAAATAGTGTTATCGCTACTTTTGTTAATGTAATCTTTGTTTATACTCGAGAAACAAGACACGCAACTGCAAACCTTCGCTGTTCTTAATACTTGCCTGAGCAACTGCAGACTTGTTGAAACACACATTAAACACATGAAAATAATCATTTGACCTCCGGACATTCAGGGAAATGTCTGTGTAAGAAGAGGGCTGAATGACAAAAGCTGATGATTACTAATTTAACTGTCTCACACCCTGATCATGTTTAACGACTGTGATCATGTATAACAACAATATTCACTCCTAATAAACCCTGACTTCTAACCCTAATATAAAAGAAAACAACTACATTGACAGATGCGTTTAGATAGGACTTCTACAAAGAGATGGGTACAGTTTAAACTACAGGACAGAGTCAACAGATTACTATTAATGAATTATAAGGATTATAATTAGAGCTGTCGATTAATTCATATCTATCTATCTATCTACTGTATCTATCTATCTATCTATCTATCTATCTATCTATCTATCTATCTATCTATCTATCTATCTATCTACTGTATCTATCTATCTATCTATCTATCTATCTATCTATCTATCTATCTATCTATCTATCTATCTGTCTATCTGTCTGTCTATCTATCTATCATCATAATCTCATTAATAATGTTCTTTCTGCATATTTTAAATGTTGGTCTATTTACTTATATATCAAATAGACCAACAATTACAAAAAATTGGCAATTTAGGAAATTATGTTCATTTTTTGTTGTTGTTGGTCTATTTACTTTGCTGGTATTTATGCCACATCAAGTTGAAACAGATAAACTTTTAATAACGCATTCTGAGGTATGCGCTAAATTAATTTGACATTGACAGCTCTAATTATAAATTTTCCTAATATAATTTTCATTATAATACATTGAATCAAATGTTACATTTTTAGTAAATGATTTGGTTTGTACATCCATCATGAGCACGATCATGTGTTAACCACATGATAACCCAATGTTCCCCTTTTCACTGACTTTTTCACTTATCCTTTCCAATCATAGTGAAATTATTTAGTAATAGCTTCTCACTAAATTCGTGTCCCCAATCATAAACAGTACCATCCCTTCCTTGATCATGTGATCCACCGTGTAGCTAAAAACTATGTGAGGCATCTCTACCTGTAACAGGTTACCAATGACATAGCAGGGATTTTCCAGCCCATCTCTTTGTGTGACATGTCTTGAGGAACTAGAAATAAGGAGGATAGTAATGGAACATCCCGATCTGGTTCCTCAACACATGTTCAGAGAGCCTTAGCCATGACCTCTGACCTCATACTGTCTTACTGCTCTGTGATGTCAGGGAGCACAAGCAAGAGGAAACTCCTGATGTGGACGTGTGGGAGATTTTGAAGAACGCCCGACCTGATGAATATGAGAAGATTGCTTTTACGTATGGCATCACCGATCTCAGAGGCCTGCTGAAAAGACTGAAGAAAACCAAAAAGGAAGAGAAAAAGAGTGAAGGTGCTAATTTAACCATTGTTAGATTGATAATGTGCAGTATTCAGTTCAGATATATTGTTAAACGGATAGTTCACCCAAAAATGAAACTTCTGTCATCATTTACTTATGTCATTCCAAACTCATAAGACTTTCGTTCATCTCTGGAACACAAATGAAGATATTTTTCATTATGAAAATTATGAAAAACACGTTCATATAAATATGAGAGATGAGAGACCAAATTTTCTGAAGAGACTCGGTCACTTTATATGATGAACAGATTGAATTTAGGCTTTTATTAAAATATAAGCGAATGCTTTCTAGTTTCGTAGACTGTCAATGAAGGGACAGAAATCTCTCAGATTTCATTTAAAATATCTTAATTTGTGTTCCGAAGATGAATGAAAGTCTGACGAGTTCGACATAATTAAAATTTTTGGGTGAACTAACTGTTTAAATTGTTTCTTTTGAAAATACCACAGAGCCAATTTCTTCACTTGAAACACTGTTATACATCTGCATTTATTTTCCACTGCAGCATTTGCCAAGAGACTGGATCCTGCATATCAGGCGGACAAAGGCGGAAAGATCCGGTTAATTGTGGACCTTGCTGACCCAACTGTGGAGTTAAAATGGTACAAGAATGGACAAGAGATCCGCCCTACTCCAAAGTATGTCGCCTCCTATTCTTACACGCTCTTTTTTTACAACTACATTCAGGAACACGCTCATATGAAACCCTCTGTGACGCCAACCTGTTTAAAAACCCTTCATTTATTGTGTTCTTTGGCTTGCTGGTCACAGGGGGTGCAGAAACACACTTTGCTATACACACACAAGTGATCCATCAGCATTTCATACCCGGCAAACACACAACGTTCTTAAAACATTAATCTGTGCCTTATGATAACTTCCAGAAATGTTTAAAGGACGTTATGTGAGTGAAGGCCAATGTGAAGCTCTTGAGCTACATTTGAAGTTTTAAATGTAGTGTACAATGAGAAATTAACAACAGGAAAAAGGCACCACCACCCTCACAGGACTTTAATAGAGTTGCAAAAGCTACCTGAATATTTTACATTAAATGCATATTTGTCTCTTATGATATGCAGAAATGTTTTATGGTAATATTGTACAAATAGTTAGCCTATATATATATTTTTAAATAAAACAGATCATCTTATTTTATTTGTATTATGAATATTTCATCGATATTTTTATATTTTTCACTGCACCGATTAAGCTATTTGGCATAATACATTTTTGCATATATTCCACAAGAAAAATATTAGTTTGTAATAATGTGTATTAAAATGCAAAAAAAAAAAAATTATGACCTTATTTTTAAGATTTAATCTTTATTTTTAATTTTTAAATGCTAAACAGCTTACAACTTCTGCAAGAAGTACATGAACGCAAGTGTATAGTTTATATAATGGTATTTATGTTGCTTAATTTGTTAATAATTGTAAAAGACAATGATATAGAACTATAAAATGCTATTATATGCATTTTTTGTTGAAATCTTCTTTTCTAAACATCAACAAGTTATTTGAAAATTATGGCAGCGTATATCAACCCACTTTTCTTTGTAAAAGCAACTACATTAAAGCCATTTGGGTGGTCCATGCAGTTTTCTGGTTTCTTATCTTCAATGATGGTCATCCCAGGGATTCCCTGCTTTTGGGGGAATCTCTCTTTTTCTTCTTCTCTCTCTATATAACTGTAACACTAATAGCTCTTCCAGTCCTGTTTGATCTACAGTAGGCATGATGTCTATCTATCCTTTCTGTCTGTTATGCAATGGTGATCCCACCTGTATCCTATAACCTCCACTTCCACCTACTCCATCCTGTGCTCCGGCTGCTCTGGCTCCTCTATTCACCTCAAAGTAATAGAAAGTAAGTCAGCCATTCCTCAGGACTGTCTTGTATATCTGAACCAAAGGAGTGACCCCATTTCTGCTGTATGGATCAATTCTGATGGTTTAAGTTCCATGTTGTATGTATAATATATTGCATATGTTCAATGGAATGATTGAGCTATCACACAAGCAAGAGTGCTGCTGAATATCAGCACACACACACAACTGACACACCACATGGACAGATATTGTCTATTTTTTCTCTGCCAACGAAAACACTTATAAAAGAAGCCAAAGCAGGATCAACCTTTGTGTATCTGAAATTAAAGGAACAGAACTAACTGCTGTATAATATCAATTATTTCTGCTTTCACTTTCCTATCTTAGACTTTCAATAGTGGAATTCAATAGGAATAATAAAAGAGATAGCAAAATACGGACTGAATATGAATGACTAAAAGACAGAATGAATAAATAAATAAATAAATGACTGAAATAAATAAATAAATATTTTTCTTGACAATCCTGCTGTCAATATTTAACTGATAGGCCATAAATGATGTTCCACTTCGGAACTGTTAAATGCTAAGTTAAGGCCTTTGAAATGTTATCTTTCAGTAACTAATGAATTGACTGTGCAGGTATATCTTTGAGCATAAAGGCACTCAAAGGATAATGGTTATTAACAACTGTCAGATGAGCGATGACGCTGCTTACTCAGTCACTGCAGGAGACGAGAAGTGCACCACTGAACTGTTTGTGAAAGGTACATCCACTCACCAGTCTACCAGACGATTTCATACTTGAAGTTAATTGTGATGGAATTGGACAATAATGACTGTCTGCCAGTGTTTGATGATGGTCCTGGTCTCCTTTGGTCCTCCTATAGAACTGCCTGTGAACATAGTGAAAGAGCTGGAGCCCGTAAAAACCACAGTGAACGAGAGAATTGAACTGGAGTGTGAAGTGTCTGAGGAAGGAGCAAAAGTTAAATGGTATGTGTGTTGGACAATTTAGATGTTTATGTTTGTGTTTGACACACAAAGTAAAATGAGTAAAAAACCTTGACCTATTGTGCTGACTGTCTGGTAAAGGATGAAGAATGGAGTGGAGGTTCCCACAGGAGTGCGATCACGGTACCGTGTGAAAAGCGAGGGGACCAAACACTGGCTGATCATTGATGACGCCTCAAAGGACGACACTGGCACCTACTCCCTAATGGCCACCGGGGGCACCAGTCAGGCTCACGTTCAAGTTGACCGTATGATAATATTGTTTTTTGAGAGCATCTTTGTTTCATCCCTTTCTCTCCTGTTCATTAAATGTTGTTCCCTTACCCCCTTTGTTTTCCTTCCTGTTACATGCGATTGGATGATTCAGTGAAGCCTCTGAAGATTTTAATGGATCTACAGAGTATGACAGTGTTGTTGGGTCAGCCTCTTAAATTGAACTGTGAGATTTACCCCGGAAATGTCCCGGGCCGCTGGTACAAGAACGGCCAGCTGATCCAGCCCAATGACCGTATCAACATTTTGCACAAAACCAAGTACGCCGACATACACGTTCAATATTAAACCTCAATCATACCAGGTTATCAGCTCATATACTGCACATAAATATTTTATAAACATGTGAATAAAATATGTCCACCATTTTAAAACTAGAAATGTATCAACTGGAGGCCCCTATGGGAAAATCAAGCTTAAGCTATAGCTGTGGAACATGGTAGCTGGTTTCTAACTGGTCTAAACTGGAGACCAGCCACCATGGTCTAAACACCATCCTGACCACCTTAAGTTGGTATGACCAGGTGCTAACTGTTGTTGCAGGTCCAAGATGGTCTATAAGAGTGCTTCTCAATAGAGGAGTGAAGGATGACTTATATATATCCTCATTTTCATTTGTGCTTTATATTCAATTTACAGGAATCACAACCTCGACATCGAGAGCTCCACCATTCATGATGCCGGCGACTACACCTTTGTTCCTGAGGGATACACACAGACGCTGTCTGCCAAAGTGCACATCATAGGTACCAGCAACAATCCAGAAAGTTCTCAGACTCTTATCATACTTATACTAATAATCTCTCTGAAAGAATCCCATTTGGAATAATTCTGCAGATCCCCCCAGGGTGCACTTAGAGGCACTGAATGTCCAGGACAACACGGTGACCATTGTGGCCGGAAACAAACTCCGCCTGGAGATTCCCATCACTGGAGAACCAGCACCCAGAGTGGTGTGGATGAAGGGAGAAAGGGTGAGCGATGACCAACCTTTTCTGCAGAAAATATAAAGAAATATAGATTTCTGAACCAGAAACACCTGGATTAAACTAGGCTAAATGGGTTTTTCAGGTCATCCTTGATACAGGAAATCGAGTTCATGCAGAAACATTTGCAGACCACACCTGCCTAACTATTGATGTCACAGAAAGAGAAGATTCTGGAAACTACAAGATCGTCCTTCAGAACGAAGCTGGAGAAGACACGGCCTGTGTTAAGGTCAAAGTTGTGGGTAAGACATTCTCCCCAGAGAGAACAAAATATTTGTTTGGGTGATGACATTAAGAAGATGTAAATCTTATCCTATTTTGTTTCATCTAGATATCCCAGATCCCCCTGAGTCTCCTCTGGTTACTGATGTGGGTGGAGACTGGTGCACTATGACATGGGAACCTCCACGCTATGACGGTGGTTCCCCCATTCTTGGTAAATCAACTTCCTGTGCATAAAAACTGTATCATATATATATTTTAGAAGCCTGTTAATTTTAGTCTTTGAGTTATTTCAAATTATATGTTGAAAAACACTTTGGAATTTCTCTGTAGTCTCATTACACTACCTATATTTTTAATGTCTCTTATACTCACCAAGACTGTATTTGTAAAACCAGCAATATTGTGAAATATTAAAAATCATTTAAAATAGCTGTTTTCTATTTTAATATTTAAATTAAATGTAAATCATTTCCTCCATTACGCTTCCATTTTAAACATTGTTTTACATAATTAGTCATCATGATGAACAAATAAAACATAATGCTAGTAAAGTTCAGAAAGTTACAGTATAAGGTGACCTCTAGGGGAAAAAAACCTGAAATGAGTTTAAAAAATCATGACGTGACCTCTTTAAATATGCAGCTGTGCATTTGAAGCTCTTATTAGCATAACATAAGTTAAAGATGCCATATTATGCCCCTTTTCAAAGTCTTGATTTTGTTTTTGGGGTCTACTAGAATAGGTTTTCACGCTTGAATGTTAAAAACACATAATTTTTCACATATTTTACATTGTTGCAGCACCTCTCTTTCCAGTCTGCCAACGGCTGAATCAGTGTGTTGTGATTGGTCAACCGCTTATCATAACATATCATATCATAATCGTTTCAACAAACGTGCACCTTTTATTTGCTTATGCCTTAGGTGGGGAATTATTTAAATATATTGGATATTATTGGAACATACATTCCCGGAAGACTACAATTGAGGCGTTTCAGGGAGTCCAGAAACACTAAAGCAACCTTACACACTAAAGAAAGTTGGAAATGTAGAAAAAAAAAGCATAAAAGGTCTTTAAAGCATGATTCTCTTTTTAAAAAAATTTACCACAGGATACTTCATTGAGCGAAAGAAGAAACAGAGCTCTCGATGGATGAGGCTGAACTTTGACCTTTGCAAAGAGACCACTTTCGAGCCCAAAAAAATGATTGAAGGTGTGCCGTACGAGGTGCGAATCTTTGCTGTTAACGCTATCGGTGTCTCCAAACCCAGTGAACCCTCCAAACCTTTCATTCCTCTGGGTGAGTACACAAGTGGCTCATCTGTACTGTTAATGGGATTTTGTGTCTCTTCGAATCAGTTATGTCATGAGCACCATCTCTATTACGCAACACAACACGCAGTATGGTCATTTAGGCTTGTGCCATTAAGCAAGACAAAAAGCACTGCAGAGACGCCAGAGCTTGTCTGTTCCTATTTGGGCTCCTATGCGACAGGTGTTGCTGTGCTCACACCAGTATCCAAAACATTCAGTCTGTGACCTCCACAGCAGAAGCCTGAGATTTAGAAGATACTGAGTACGACTTTATAATGGCTGCCAACTCATCTGCGGATTATTACGTTATGAGATCAGATACTGTCTCTTCTTCAGTCACAGCTTAAACACGAAGAGTTGTGCGAGAATAGAAGAGTCCAGACAAATGAGAGCCCTCGTGAAATTCATGGCATACCAGGGTGATCCTATCTTCTCACATGTGTTCGTGTGTGGAGGGACACACGTGCGGCCGTTATTTTATGGATTAAAAGAAGAGTTCTTCAAAAAATATTTATGTTCCATGAAAAAAAAAATTGGAACAACATCAGGGTGGGTAAATAATGCAGATATGAAAAACAAAAGAAAAAAAATTATAATTTAGGTAAATTATTACTTCAACTGGAATTATCTAAAGCTTGATTTCAATTAATTTATGGTCAGAGGCTAAAGTGTAATATATTCATATTATACACACTTGAATGTGTGAATCAAGTTTTAATGAAAATATAAACTAAGTAAAAAATAGAAATGCTTATGTAATGATGTAAAGCATGTAATGATGAGAACAAATTTAACAAAAATACTGCAAAATATAATCAGTAACATTTATTCTTATATGAATCGAATCTATATATGAATATATAGGAAAAAGAAATGATGCTTCTAAGGATGAATTTGAAATAAACATGCACAGGTAATGTACAAGAGACTGAACGTGATTCAATGCCCTAATATACACACGTTTTTTTTTCGTTCTTTGATTATAAATTATGTTTGAGACTATAGGTAGACTATATAGATCTGACTAAATGAGAGTATAGTTTGAATTATTTCATTTTCTTTGCATGGCACATTGACATGACAGTGCAGAATAGCTTTTTCGGCATTATCCTGAACATTATATAAGCATTCATTTCAGAGAGGCTCTCTTTGTATTCTTCACATAAAAATCAGTCTACAGGCTTTCATAGACAACCTAGGCAGTCGGGGAAGGTCTCATTTTTAAGTTTCGTTACAAGCTATTCAAACATTGGCAATACAAAATGGAATGAATACATGACAATTCTTACATATAGCCCCTTTAAAGATGGATGTGATCTATGTCTTGAGAATGTATCAAACACTCTTGAATGTGGGAATCAAGATCAGTTTTAATGAACAAAATAAATGGTAAAAAGCAGAAAATATGCATGCAATAATGCATTTGAAATATATTTATTTTTTATGGTTTTAGAACAAATATTCATTTGTATATATAAATATATATATTTATATATTAATCTAAAATTAATTGGAAAAAAAATGTAGGGACTTTTTTTGATTAATCTAAGGATGAATTTGAGAATTATTTCACAAATCTAAAATAAACAGATTAATAAAAATAGGGGAAAAAAACGACATAATATAAATCATGTATCTAGGATGTATATTGTTGTGGCTATTATTTTAAAACAAATTATGGAAAAAATACTGACTAAAAAAAATTGAGTGAGACTTAGTACTTCATTATGCATCTAAGAATGAAATTGAAAAATATTTTGCTACACTAGTTATTTTAGAACAAATTATCCAAAATATTGACAGAAAATTTTCAGCAACAATAATTACTACTTTCATGAACTCCTACTAGCTGTGACCAGTGAACCCACAATGCTGGTGGTGGATGACGTCACAGATAACACAGTAACTTTGAAGTGGAGACCTCCAGACACGATCGGTGCCGCAGGACTTGATGGGTACCAAATTGAATATTGCATTGAAGGAAGTAAGACTACACACATATATGATTTGAGGAAGTGGTTCTCAACTGGTGGCTGTTTGTCCTCATGCAATACTTTATTTTACAGCTGACGAATGGATTCCTGCTAATAAAGAGCTGACAGAAAAAACGAGGTACACTATAACGGGTCTGCCAGTGGAGGCCAAGATCTTAGTGCGCGTCAAGGCCATAAATGCTGCTGGGGCCAGTGCACCACGCACCACCCAACACTCCATACTGGTGAAAGAGGTCATCGGTGAGGGTCAACTACCACTTTCATTTTGCTATTTGAAACACATTAGTTAATGTAAACTAATAACACATATCTCACAGAGCCTCCTAAGATTCGCATACCTCGACACTTGAAGCAGACGTACATTCGAAAGGTTGGCGAAGTCGTCAACCTCGTCGTGCCATTTGTGGTGAGCCAACAGATCATGATAGCAAACCCCAAGCTTATCGAATTCTTTATCAAAGTGCTCATGACAGAAAATGTCAAAACCTTTTTTTTTATCTTTTTTTTTTTTTAGGGTAAACCAAGGCCAAAAGTCACCTGGTCGAAAGAGGGTCAGCCGATTGAACAAACCATCAGCATTCGTAACTCAGAATGTGACAGCATCATGTTCATCCGCAAAGCTGAGCGCAAGCATTCTGGGAAATATGAACTGAGCGTACAAGTGGAGAATCATATCGACACGGCCATGTTGGACATCCAGATAGTCGGTTAGTTAAGAAAAATGCAGTTTTAAAACAAAAAGTCTGGCAGTGCTATTTTTGTATAATTTATTTACTATTTTAGTATTTATTAATATTTTGAATTAGGTTTCATTTTTATATTTTCATTTTAATTTCAGTTTTAGTCATTTTGTTATGTGCTTTTGTCATTTTTAATAGTTTTTTTAATATTTCTAATCATCTAAAATGAATTTTTATTTCAGTTTTAGTAATTTTAGTACTTATTTTAAGTATGTCAAAGCAATATTTCCAATTTTTGTTTATTTTTTTATGTTTATATTTTGTTTCAGCTTTATTTAAATTATGAAATGATATTTAATAGTTGCAGTTAACAATAACAATACTGAATATTGCTAATGTTCAAATTCAGATTAATAATAATACTGTACAAAATCAAGAAATATATGATATTTAATATGTGATTCAGAGAAATATACAGTGGATGTAAAAAGTCTAGTATACTATTTCACATGAGCTTGATGATTAGTTAATTCTGAACCTGATAACAGGGTTTATAAAAGGGTGTGCACACTTAGGTTAGGTTATTTTAAGTTTTTATTTTTATCTTTTTTTCTCTGAAATGCGCCACTTTGGTTTTCAGTGGCATTGCATGGGTTGTAATTTTTACATTAAAGGTTACATTTTCTTTTGCTGTCTGTCCCAGATCTTCCAGGCCCACCACAGGCTGTGAAGATCGAAGAAGTCTGGGGGAATAATGTAGCACTGGACTGGAGCCCACCCAAGGACAGCGGCAATGCACCCATAACAGGCTACACCATTCAGAAAGCTGATAAAAAGACAATGGTCTGAATAAAACTTTGGTTGTCTTGTCACTGTACTTCTATGATACTAATATTTAACAAAAATTTCAAACAAAGTAAAATGTTATTCTTTATTATATGGGTTATATGTACATATATTGTACATACACTTTTTTTGTTTTAAAATAATATATGTGTAATATTTTAAGTGTAGAGGGCAAAACGATGTGTGTGTGTGTGTGTGTGTGTGTGTGTGTGTGTGGCACAGGAGTGGTACACATGTGTGGAGCACTACCATCGTACCTGCATCACAATCTCAGATCTGGTGGTGGGTAACGAGTATTTCTTCAGAATCTACTCTGAGAACATGGTGGGCTTAAGTGAAAGTGCTACTGCCACTAAAAACAGTGCTCTCATCGTGAAGGAAGGTAAGGCTCTGCTCTGCTCTACTCCTACCCATTTGTAAATTAACTGCTTGTGTAAATCCTTTTCAAAGCTGCAGCAAGTGATTTTTTTAACTGAATGCAATTTACATAATGTTCGGATGTCCTAAGAATTAAAGACCTATTGTACTTTTTTACATTTTCAACTTTCTTTACATTTTTGAGCATGAAAAAAGGTCTGCAAAGTTACAAAGCACAAAGTCCACTACAAATTGAGTTATGCTGCCTTCATGTGCATCGGATTTATCATAAATACAAGTTTCCTTCTTAAAAATTGGACATGATCGCCGCTCAAGTTGTATTTTCCACAGGGAAGCTCTGGGATAATTTTGATACCAAAGTTCCTGATTTGGATGGGCCATAAACTTTAAACATGGCGGATTTGAGAACGATTGCTGTTGTGACTGACATTAGAAGCCAATTGTATCTTTTAAACACTGCAAAAATAGCCTGTATTTGACTGAAATTCCAGAATTGACTAGATAGATAACGCTGTGAATGTTTACATGGTTGCCAATGAATGGGAAGCTAAATATAATTTTGGTCTAATAAGATTTAATAAGAATCAGCCTGGTGTGATTGCCTCCATGATTCCTGTTAATTCCGACAACAAAGCACTTGAATGCGATGAGGTCATAATCATAACTTGAGAAGTGGCAAGTAGGAAATTTCCGATAGCACGTGAAGGCAGCATTATTTCCAAACTCCCTGAATCGTCTCAGTTGTTGTCTTGAGTTTTCGTCAGGCACAATATTCCCCATTTAAATAATTCCCGCCTAAAGCATATAGGCTACAAAAAAAGGGTACGAGGCCTGGTTGAGTTACGTTAGTAGTGGGCGTGGGGTAAGAGGTGTGACATTTCAAAAACACGCTCAAAACGGTTGACCAATCACAACACACTGATCCAGCCGACCAATCAGAGCACATTGCGCTTTTCGGAAAGAGGGGATTCATAGAGTGCCGAAGTTATGACGTCACTTTGTAGGCCAAAACGCGGAAGTGAGTTAGCATTTTAGCCCTACGGGTTCCCTCGCCCTAAAGTCTATGGGTTTTTTGAATGGGTTTTTGCTAAATCGCCTGAAATAAGGTCTGTGGTTAACAAAGCCTCTAAATATTTTCACGTTTTGATCTATGACATAAAACACACCAGTTATAACCTGCTTGTGATTTTTTAAAACTTTATTGTGTCTTAAAAACGGTGGTTGCAAACAAGTTGCTAAAAGGGACTACATCCTTTGGCGGGGACTTTAGACGTCATCATGACAAACATGAAAGCTCTCACTAGCCCGCGTTTCAGCTTCACGTTCTTAGAAGTTTACCTTTCAGTTAATATAGCCTACATAACGTTATTTTTGTTTTGTCCCGAGATGCAACCACAAGTCATCGAATGAAATCTCGTTTGTTTTCCATCCGATGTTATCCAGCGGAGACTCTGGGTTCGTGCCAGATGTAGTAAAAAAGGCTAGCAGTAGCAAGAATAAACGTTTTTCATAACCAAGTCAACAGCTAAAATACCTTTTGTCTTTCTCTTAAAATATCTAAAAGCTTGTTTACTTTGCCACTGTTTGATAGATTAGATCCGCCGCAGTTTTATTAAAGGCTAACGTTACGTTGAGAAATGTGTTAAATTAAAATATTCAAAATAATACCTGGTTTATTGACTTTTATTGTAACTTGTTTGGATATAATTATAGAAAGGGTGGGTCCTGCACCTTGTGAACTTGGCTTTTACCCACCTATAATAATATGATTGTTTTTGTAAACAGCATTGCCGGTAGTTAAAGCAGGCAATGATATTAATCTTTGTTATTTTAGTAGTAAATGTTAACTATATTTAATGTGCTATATAAACGTGGACAATTCCCAGAGAACACGCTGATATGTATAGCCCTAATGCACTGTAAGTTGACTGTCTGACAAATACACAAATTAAATGTTAAACTATTGCATACTACTTGTATACTATTGTAACTACACTCCAGTCAGCTCACAGTAATGTGAATGTGAGATAAAATTTACTACACAGGCTCTCACATTGGGGCTTGTGGATTACCAGGTACAAATAGAAAATGTTAACAAAATGAGTATATATGTGTTATTTAGGGAACATATATATAACATATATATGGTTTAATTATAATATATTATAATAAGCATTTGCTATTGACAATTCTCTTTAAATTCAACATATATAATTATATACAACTATTATATTAAATGTTTGGAATTGAACTGTGTTATGCTTGTTCAGAGATTATTTGTATAGTTATCTTAAATACATAGAACACTATTATAACTCCTCTATCTCTCCCTAGTTTTACTTACTCGATTAACCTTGTACCTCATGCTGGCCCTTACAATACCGGCAAGTAAACCAGCATCTAAGCTGCATTTTTCATGTCCAGATTTATAGTTGTTCTCTCTTCGATCTATGGTTTTTCTATCGTCTAAGAAAAAGGACATGGAAATTGATACGGCCATAGCTAACGTTAACTGCTTCTGAGATGGTTAAAGCGCGTTTTTTTTTTTCTGGCGAATTAGCAAATGGTATGCAAACATACAATCAAACATAATACAGTGAAAGATAATCTTTAAAGTTTATTTGGGGCACAATGATCAGGCATAATAATCTTAATCACAAAGAAAATAATATTAAAGTTTATATAAACTAACAAAATAATAAACGAATAAATAAAACATTAACGAAAGATTAAAAAAATCTCAGAGAGGCACGCATAAACAAAATTAGTTTCTAACATTTTTTGAAAAACAGAATGGGCAATATTTCTCATGAAAAATTGGATAAGTGTTCATACCATAGACTAGAGCATAGATAGACTGTAAAATAGGTTCATACACAGCGCAGATCATAATGAGCGAGCGAGTGAGTTTGAGGAAGCTTGATGATGACGTTGATCCGCGTCCATGGTGTGCTGTAGTCCGTTGATAGCCTACCGTTAGCATTTTATATCCGACGGCTTTATTTAGGCTTCAAAATGTATACATTTTGGATTAACTTGTAAAGATTATCTTGATAGACAAAACGTGTAAGGGTCACAACTCTTTGTTGAACACAGATCTTATTTTTTGCGATTTTCCAAAAGTCTATGGGGAAAATGCATTGCTTTTTGATCGAGGGAACCCATGCGCCGCTAACTTCCGGGTTGGCCTACAAAGTGACGTCATTACTTCGGCACTCTATAGAGACAGGAACTAAACAGTGTTACTGACAGACTGGGAAGAGAGGTGCTGCAACAATGTAAATATGTGAAAAAGAATGTGTTTTCAACATTCAAGCATGAAAACATATTAGTAGACCCCAAAAACAAAATCAATACTTTGAAAATATGGCATCTTTAAGCTATGATAAACCTGTAAACGGCAAAACAGAATCTGTGCATTTTCGCCAATTTAAAAACTTGCTCTCAGCCAACCTCAAACAATGGCGTTCATTTGGGGTGGGACTACTAGGGGAAGTCAAGTGTTTAAAAAATAGTAAAGTAAAGTAAACCTTGATTGCAGATTATATCGATTTGGATAAAACTGTGCGCTAGTGGTGCTGAAATCGCTTGCAGCAGTTTTAATTAAAATTCTTAAGCCTAACAAATTTGCTTTTTAGTGGTAATTTAGGCCTGGCTGATGTGGATTTGTGTGGGTTTTTTTTAATATATATTAATTTTACAGCCTTGGTACCCGAGGGCTGTCCTAATTAACACTAATTTACTAATCAACGTCCTGCTTGGTCTGTCTTTATATATTTAGTCAGGATTTTAATTGAAATGCACGTCCCTGAACATGGTGTAAAGGAGGGTTGCTCAATCCTGCTCTTGGAGATGAAGGATGTGTCCCAGTTTGAATACATATAATATACATTAAAAGTGTGTATGTTGCTGGGGATGGAAAGTACATAATTTGAGTATTTACAGTGTGCCAGTATCACAGGCCCTCTTACTGCATACTATTTGTATGAAAGCATTAAAATTAGCTAAATTCACAGCCTTAACCGTCACTTTAAAAAAATAAAAAACATAATAATTCTCACATTTTTGTCAAGCAAAGACTAAACACAAATTCACACTTCAGAATCCAACAGAAATATTAGACCATCCGGGCCCTTCTTCCATACTGTTTTAAACATACAAAAATTTGGGACCAGTGTTGTAAAAATAAATTATTAGTTGTTGTTATTATTATTATTATAAGCCATTTAAAAACATTTGGTTACACTTCCTATCCTTGTCACAGTGTAATTATACATTTAAATACTGAGTAATAGTAAACAACAACATGTACTTATTATAGGTTTAGGTTTGGTTTAGGATTAGGGTATGTTTTAGAGTTAGTTGCATGTTATTATGCAGAATTTACTGTTATTACTATAGAAAGTATATGTAATGTGTAACAAAAAACTCTAAACAGTTGCAACTTCAAAAAGTCCGAAATAAAAAGAAAAACTGAAAGAAATAAAAACTAAAACTAATGATGAAGAAAACTAACTGAACTGAAAATGAATTAAAATTATTAAATAGAAATGACTAAAATGCCATTACAATGAATTAAAATAAGGATAAAAGCTAATTCTAAATATTAATAAAAAACTATAATAGTATATAAATCATTCTCAAATAACACTGGTTAGGATGCACTAATCCTAAACTTAGGTTGTGTTATAATGGAAAATATGCAAATTGGGACACTTGCCTGCAGAGTTTAGCACATGAACTACCTGAACCTGTTAATCAAGGTTTGGTTTTTGAGCAGGATTGCACACTCCTGGTGTAAAGTCTGAGTTTTGACTCAAAGGAACTTTAAAGGCTTTCCTGGAATGTTAAAGGTATGTTCTGCACTTTAAAGTAGCTTCACAATTTGATGATTCTCCCTGATACGCATCACTATACACTACAAACACAAAGATTTGTTTACTAGCCACAAATTACTGTGGTGACAGTAACCATGTATGTTCCCAAGTGCAGATTTAATCTTTAACAGACTGTGTGCGTCACGCCTTGCCGATGCTGATGATAAATGTTGTCTCTTCCTCATCACATAAGGGAAATTCCCCCATGATACAGCTCACGGGTTGTATCATGCAAAGTCCCACTCTCCCTTCCCCTCTCACTCCTCCTCCTCCTCCTCCTCCTCCTCTTCCTCTTCCTCTCACTCTCAATCAGGCCTGCAACTGAAGAACCCACAGTATAATGACCGCGACTTCACCGAGCCGCCCAATTTCACTCAGCCGCTTATCAACACCTTCGCCATAGCTGGGTACAACGCCACCCTGAACTGCAGTGTGCGTGCCAACCCTAGGGTAAGTGACTGGCAGGACACTCTACTTGAAAGGTATGGGAAATTCAGATCATCTGGGATACTTTTTTTGCCATTGAGATGACTGTGAAAAAATTTCCCTTTAAAAAGTGTGCTTTTGCCATATTATTTGTTTCAGACAGGTAAGTCCATTTTCAACCGTTATTCATGCACACTTTAATTTAGATCAGGGGCCGGTTTCACAAAGCTATTTTAGACCGGTCTATAGAGTTAGACAAGTCTAAAATTTGCTCATAGACTAGTCTAATGCAAGTTAGACTGTTTCACAAAAATAAAGACTGACTTAATTTAGACCAAAAAAATTAGACGCCTTACCCCCAGGCTAACTTAGGTCTAAGACTCTATGTTACCTTGGCAACCAGCAGTAACAATCAGTTACATTACAAACAGCCAAAAGAAAAGGGAAAATGGCTCATAATTTAAACATTTCTTCTTGTTACTACATTCTCCGCTAAATATCCCAAGTAAAATGTCCTTGTAACTGTTACACTCCTCCAACAAACACATATTTTCTGCTGGGGTAAACTGCACTGAGCGGTTGAATGCGCCTACTCGATCCGCCATGTTTTTTGTTTTGAAAAGTGTCTTAATTTACCCAGAATGCATTGCAGTGTAGTCCTACTTAAGATAGTCAGAGTCTTAAGTGCTTTGTGCAATGGTCTGATTTAGATGTCTATCTGAAGTCTGACTATCTACTATATCTAAGCCATAGTCAAAGTCTATCTTTGTGAAACCGGCCCCAGAAGACATAAAGGTCCCGTTTACACCTGATATCACTTACTATGTGATTATATTACTGAATAAAACCATTAATATCCATGTGACACTGTGAGTTTGATGGATTGATGCTGCTTTGGTTCCTCTTCACTAGTGCTGTTTATCTGTTGTTTCCTGTGTATTCATACTATACTCCGTAACTGCTCTCAGCCTAAGGTGATCTGGATGAAAAACAAGATTCCCATCATAGACGACCCACGTTACCGCATGTTCAGCAACCAGGGTGTGTGTACGCTTGAGATCCGAAAACCCAGCCCGTTTGATGGAGGTGTTTACACCTGCAAGGCTGTCAATGACCTTGGAGAGGCTCAGGTGGACTGCAAACTAGAGGTCAAAGGTTAGTCTGTGCGTTAATTTGATCATCAATATGGATATAGCTTCTTAAGAACGCTCCTTTAAGGGGATACATGGCTAATATAGTCATGAAGTGATTCAATAGGGAATATTACACCTGGCTTTTATTGAAGAGGGATGTTATAGTGATGGCCCTGATATACTTCAAGCGAAATTGAAGAACGAACTGGTAATTTTGAACAAAATCAGAACAAAAAAAATCGTGGCGATTACATAATACGTAGGTAGGTGTGGCTCTGGGGCTCCGCCTTCTTTGACATGGAAATCTTCTCTGGTTCATTTATTCCGTTCAGACCGTCGAGGTCAGACGTACGCGAGTAAAACATGAACACACTGGAGAGCTGCACTTATGTTTAATACTGTAAAGCTGCTTACTTTAAGGCAGTACATTGTATTAAGTGGTTTATTAATAAGCATGACGTGACGATTGGAGTGGTGAATTGCAGAGCTCTATGATCAGATGCTTTAACTGCTGTTTTCTCACCGCTTTCATTTTTGTTGTGCGTTTATTTTGTTATTGAGAGGAAGGTTACGCAGCACGTATTTACAGTCTATAGTCATCTATATATATATATATATATATATATATATATATATATATATATATATACATATATGAGTATATCGGGGCCTTTACTGTTGGGTAGAACGCTGTTTGACTCTATACTGTAAGTGGTTTCAAAACTCAGTCGTTTTCAATGAGGTAACCAACAGAGCTTAAACAAAAGACTGAATGAGGAGCCTGATAAGGGTTCATTTGCCTTCAAGAGATTATAGCTTCATTTCCAACTTAAACACTGTTTTTACACCTAACCAACCAATTAATGTGCACAGGATTCCAGAACTTTGGTCCACCATTGTTACAATTCCATTTTTGTCTTTTAAACTGGTAATATGAATAATGTCTCAATCTCTTCTGTGGATTTCAAGGGTAAGTACAGTGTTGGAACAATATGACAATATTGCTCTCTTACATGGTCTTACATGGCTTAATTCTCTCTTACATGGTCACACTTGTTTATAATAGTACTGTGTAGCTTTTCATCATAGTGTTTAGACAACAAACAAAGCCGAGTTTGTTATGAAGTTATTTTGAGCTGTTTGTCTCCTGTCACATTTGTACAGTATGTGCATTTAGTCCAGCTGTGATCTTTCTTCAAGATC